>NC_056730.1:1120915250-1121039494 GCF_019279795.1 Protopterus annectens | reverse complement strand
GTTACAGCTTGCTCAACGCTGCCCATCGGTTAGCTTGTTTGTGGTGCGCAGGCTCACCAAATGGGTTACGCTGGTTTACGCTTCATTTGGCTGTTAGCACGCATATTACGCTCAGCCCAGCTAGGGGCACACAGTTTCAGCGTGTTAAACCACTGCTCACCTATGGGCACTCATTTTGCACCTGTTAAACCACTGCTCACATACGGGCACTCATTTTGCACCTGTTAAACCACTGCTCACCTATGGGCACTCATTTTGCACCTGTTAAACCACTGCTCACCTACGGGCAGATGTACTCACCTTGTTAAACTGTAGCTCAGCTATAGTCACATCTCGCATTTTTTATTGTTTTCTTATCTCACATTTCTTCAATATAAATGGACTATTTCATTACATTTAACATAAAATATAATTTTATATGTGTACATATTTGTCAGGGACTTGTTTTGTGCTTATTTTACTAAAAAAAAATTGATGTTGTGGGGGCTCGAACCATGAATGCCTGCTCTTCAGCCGACGTCTCTACCGCTACGCTATTGCTTCTTGGCTTACTTTGCATATTTAGTTCTTATATCCTTTTCCACTGACTGCTAACTGTGGCTGAGCTATGGGCACGCCACAAGAAACAAAGCACTCACGGGCAAACATCTTAAAAATATATAACATGTTCATTTATATATTTTATGTTCATAGTCTGTGGGGGCATGTGTTGTGTTGTGTTTATTCACATTTCCATGGCCTCTGTCGTGGGTGTTTACTTTGGGCACTTTTACTCTTCTGGGGGTGTGTCCGCTTGCAGGGCTCGGCCTACGGACACGTCCCCTACTGTCTTCCACAGACCGTGTTAGCCTTAGGTGTGATTCAGCATGCTCTCATGAATATGCAAAGCATGCTGACATCACTCTGTTTAACTGCAGCCTCCGTGTAAGAGTTATAACTCTTACACGGAGGCTTCGTGAATCCTGCCCATAATCTCTATATATCATTATAAATGTACTAAAAACTCTGCTTAAATATATGTGCACATCAATGCAAATAATCTCTCGTATGCTCTATATCAGTTTCATGACACTGTCATATTCACATTTACTAACTAACGGTGCTGTAAAATCAACAACATATAATAATCATGTTATGTGTTTGTCATAGTTCCGTATAATAAAAAGTAAAACATAAATATAAAAATAAGAATGAGAAATGAAAATAAAAAGTACATATTTGATCAGTGTGTACTAATATTCATATAACATATCATACCTTATATACAATCAATCAGGTAGTATGCCTATTCTATTGTACACATATAACTTCCCTAATTGATGTGACTACAAAATACTACTAACTATACTATTATCGTAACTCTAGAATGGAATTTATAATAATGTTTTCATCCGGGTTCTCTAGCAGAATCGGTCAATATCTGCCAAATTATTTCTTTTTTACTTAGCTGACCTCTCAGATTACCTCCTCTAGGGTAATCTTTGATCTGATCTCTAATCCCAAATTTAAATGAATGTGTACTATCGTGCATGGATATATGTCTATATAATGCGTTTTTGTTATCTTTACTCTTTATTCTGTAGAAATGATCATAAATTCTTTTTTTGAGTTGACGTTCAGTTTTTCCTATGAGTTTTATCGAGACGCTGATTTTCATTGTATTGTGCATCCATAGCTGCTTTGGGTATCAGTTTATTTCATGTATTTCTACAGTTGGAAGCTGACACCGTGAGTTATACCTATGTGGAAGATGCATGGGTGCTCAGTTGTGCCTTCCTGCATTTCTTGGCATTTCCTTTTAGATCATGGTCCAGGCATCACTTATCGGTGCATGCTAGTCCCTCCTGAGGTATTTGAAAATTGAATGGAAAGTCAGTAGCAGTTGCAAGTTTGCAATCATCTGCAAACTTGATCAACTACAGGCCTTTAATGTCAGCCTTGACATCAGGGAAGTTAAAACCAAAGAGAAGTGGTCCTAGGACTGATGCCTGAAACAAAGTTTAGAGGATTAGCCCAGATAAAATCAGTTTAGCTAGCAGATCTAGGAATTGCACTCTCTCTGATGTCCTCCCTATGGGAGGAATAAAGACACATTTTTGAAGTTTGAAGTAAATTATTCAGTTAAATAGGTAGACAAGTGAACATTCAAGAGCATTTTCTGAAAATTCAAGTTACAAGCAGAAGACAAACCAATGTCAATATTTTGTAAACAGTAAAAGCTGGTAAAAATGCTATAAACAACAATATTATCACTAAAAATGTTTTATTTACAGTGACTATAGTCAGTGCATTCACAGATTTTACATTCAGTATTGTAATGTGCACAAACCAATATTATATTTTTCTCTAATGTTTCACAAACAATCATCGTATTATGCAATGTGAACAACCTAAAGATATACTGTCAGAACAGCGGTTTTAGCCAGACATAAGCTTTCACGTGATAGCAAGAAATTCTCCTCTGAGTGCATGTTTATTGAGATATTTGCATAAGTCTGTAAGATTATGCTTAGTTATATAATTCCCAATGTAAATAACACTAAGTACCTCGAGATGTACAATTTCAAGTGCAAATATCATTGACAGTTTTCTTCATCATCATCGTCATCTGAGGTTTGACCCAATGCCATGCAATAGTTTGTAAGATACTTGGTTTTCAAAATACTAAGTACATGTGAAATCAGTTTGTATTTTGTAATCACCTGCAAACAGCTAGCAATATCTTCAGTACAGAGTACAGTAAGTGGACATTGACATGTCATGTGCAAAACATGGGATAAAGGGGTTGGGGATGGATGGATGAATGGATGGATGGATGGATATTAAGAGTGACATTACTCTCTCTATATTGATTATGTTATAGTCATCATATTCTGTTATATTTAACAGATTTGTGATTTTGTGTCTCCCACCATGGCATTTTATACCATTCCCCTGAGTACCATGTACGTCTGTCAGTTATGAAAATACAAATGTAAATATGAAAACATTAATAAGTGACAGTGATTCATTTTTCCATTTTCATGACATGTTATGTTAACAGTATTGGTGTTATTTTGTTGTTTACACCGTGCCTTTTTAATACTTTTTGTTATTAACTGGTAAGTCATTGGTTAACAAACCCAGAACCAAAAAATGTCTGGATGCTATAAGAAGCTATAAGTGTTAACTGGAATTACACAAAAAGTCTCTGTTAGGCTTGAATGAGATAAAGATGCATTCCAGTGGTTTGTAGATAGGGCTAATGAGACTTGTAGGTCTGTAGCTTCCTGAGTCAGTAGCAGAGCCCCCTTTGTGGGGCAGCATGCACCCACAGTTCTCCATTCCTCTGGCATGAATCCAGTGGAGAGGCTGACGTTGAATAGGCTTAGTAGTGAGTCTACCAGGCAGTGTCTGGTGCTGACAAGACGGCAACTTGGCACATTATTAGGAAAAAAGGAAAAAAAGCACTGTATTACAATTGGAGACACCATGCCCCCCAACTCTTCCATTGAAGATCTATCAAAAAAGCACTCTATTGTGTTAAGCCGATAATTCCAGTCAGAACCCCCCCCCCAAGTTCTTCCATTGAAGAGCAACTAAAAAAAAATAAGGGTATTCAAATATCCAGTGTAAAAGACGTTCTGTACAAAATTGATAGCATATATAACTCAAGTCTACATACATTACACACAAGATTTCAAAAAGTTACCCATGAAATCTTAGTCCAGCCCCTTACTTATATATGTAACCTAACACTTCCCACAACAACCACCCCACATGACAACTTTCTAAGTTTATAAGAGCAATATTTAAAATCTGTTCCTAGCCTTGCACTTTTCTGCCCCCATTATTTTGGCTTTGTCCAAATTTTTTGTACTAAGAGGCTGAGAGATATGACTGACTAAAAAAAAATTCTTTACTGTATTAAGCTGATCGTGTCATTGTAGCAGTCGACTTATTGCAGTCAGATCCATGCCCTACCCCACCAGCTCTAACATTGAAGTGCAACAAAAAAGCACTTTACAGGTAGGAGACTGTAGAAACTGCTCTTTCTGATAGTGACTATAATACTTAGTGCCCAAGGAAATTTCCTCCTTCGTCCCACCCTTGCCATGCTACTGAACAGAGGTAGCAGTTCTCAGTTTGTACTTATTTTGCAGGATTTGATTTTGTTTCTGAGTTCTTTGTTGATATTTTTGAGTTTGTCTCTAGATAATTTAGTATTAAGTTTTCTTTAATGTGTTTTGAAATTCTTCCTCTTATTATGGAGTTTATTTATATTAGGGTTCCACCACAGATCTATTTGTGTCTCATGGGGACAGGTGACTTGATGTATGCTTTGACGTGGGCATAGAAATTATCTACAAATGTGGCAGTGTTGCAGATGGGGTCACTGAGGTGTGAGGAGGGTGCTTAATATTTCATCGGGTCATCAGTTAGCTGGATTAGGTTTTCCTTAGAGTGGTCTCTAAAGACAGCATTGCCAAATGGTGGTTAGATTTGGCCAGTGAGGTGGTAACTGCTGGTGAGAATTAGGACCAATATTTGTGAACCTCTAGTTGGGACTTGAACCATTTGGGCTTGGGAGCTAGCATTAATGAAGTCCAGGAATATTTTTGTGCATTTATTTCAGGTGTTGTTGGTTTCCTAGTTAATGAGAGGATTTTTTAAGTCTGTCAAGAGAAGAGTATTAGGCTTGAAAGATAAGGATGTTCCTTTGGTTAGATTTGCCTCATGGGCAGTAGGTGATATGGAAAGGTTGGCTAAGATGTGGGATGATGATCTTTTTACAGTGAAAAGGATGTGGAGATGTCCAAAGAGTTTGCCCTTGTTTGAGTCTTAGAGATGGCTTCTTAAGAATACAGCCATGCCTCCTCCAATGACACCATAATTTACTGTAAAGGGTCTGAAAAAGGTAGTCACTGAAAACCTGCACTGTTGCAGTGCTGCCTTTATATAGTTTTGATGTTGATTAGCTATGTAGATAATTTAAGGAGTATGACCTTGCCTAAACAGGCACTGTAGGGTATGAAAATGTTCTGGCCAATATTTGGAAACCTTGAGTAGAGAGGTGCAGGCCACCCTTAGCAAAGTAGCCAGGGTTGTCGATTATCTCCTTCTAGGCTGATATATATTGGATCCCTCTTAGTGTGACACTAGTAGCTAAGCCAGTAATTCACATCAGTTATCTTTTGTTTGTATTGGGCATTAATCTTGACGATGGTAGGATACTGCCCAATACTAGTTTCACATAATTTCAGGTGAATATTATGAAAACTCTGTCATATCACTCTTCATATGATCCAAGGAGATATGTCTCAAGTCACTCCCTCTCATTTGCACAATGACCATGTGTACTTAAGGTGAAGGGACTTGCTGTAATAACACTGCAGATCCTCGCACCTGAGAAGGCAGCTAACCGACAGTCTGTATTTGCTCAACCTAGTGAATGGTGTATCTGTGTCTCTGGCTATTGAATCGCCCATGATTAAGACATTTAGTGCAAAAAAATAGGTGTAAAGGGTAAATAGACTATGTTTGGAGTCTTGTTTTTGGAACTATAAATGCAGAACCAAATCTGGGAAGCCAAACATAAAGCCTTTCTTGTTCTAGTGAGTTGATCTGAGATGATCTTTTAATGTCTTGTACTCTACATTAATCGGCTCAGTGTTGTAGTAAACTTTCTTTTCTAAGACAAACATGTTTACAGTGGATGAAGACCAGAACTGGGATGTTTATCACTTTGATTAAACACAGTAGCAGTTGTTTGTGATGCTCCATCCCTATTAATTTTAGTTTACACTTAACTAAAGTGTGCTCTTTTGCTTTTTTTTAACAAGAGCTCTATTGCCACCAGTGGCTACACTGCTGGGGGCCATTGGTGATACAAGTTGGTGGGTAATGCCAAGAAAAGAAGCTAGCTAACAAAAAGAAAAGCATACATAGTTTAATCTATCAATGACTGATTTATTGAAACCATTCAGTCAAGACCAGCCCACAAAACAGGCAACCCTGAAAAGTTTTTTGGTAACCAATGCCCTTTGCCCCCCCCACAATGTAACTACCTCCAGAATTTCCGGACTTCAGAGAAAGTTTTAAAAACCTTCCCCCAGCCTGCTTGTTTGGACTGTCTAAGCAGGTTTCAGTAAGTCAGTCTTTGGTGGCCTGAGTGGCATCGACAAATTGCTGACTCCTAAGTTGCAGTTCTGTGCTTGAAGCAAGCATGAGGTTAGTACTTTTGATTTGCACATGTTATTAATGGATAAGTGGGGTCAGAAAGTTCAATTCCTGTTCCTGTTATGATCCTTACTACCAAATCTAGTGCCAAAGTGGTGTGTGTTTTTAATCCAGTGTTAGTTGCTACCTATACAAATAATACATATGAGGTGGTATGCTGTAAGCCAGACATCAGCTGAGCTTGGCTGCCTTTTGCTGAGTCATTCATAGGTTCATAGGTAGGTACTAGGCTATCAGCCCAAGGGCCTAAGTAAGCCTAGCCAACAAGGTTCCCTGCCTTACGCCACCCAAGAAAGTTAATTTCCTGTGCCCTTGTTGAGCAGAGCCACAGAAGTGATCCCCAAGGTGTATTTCCTATTTCCCATCCACTCGTCAAGATTTTTCTTGAAGAGTGCTAATGAGTAACTTTGCTTGACATAGATGGGTAGCTTGTTCCAGAGTATAGGAAGTATCTGGGACAAGAATCTATCCCTCCAGCATGTCCTGTTTATTGTGGTGACAAGGTTTAGGTCCTTAGAGCGTGTAGCTGGGAGGGATTGGGATTTCTTAAGGTGTAACATGTCCAACAGCTCTGGGTTTAACATAGCTTTATATGTTCGGCAGAGATCTCTTCAGAGTAGGTGATATGCTACAGAGTAAAGCTGAACTGACGGCGAGTGTAGGGCATCTGTTGGAGGCCAGTAATCCTTTTTGTGAGGTACTTCTGTGGTCTTTCCAGCTGTTGCAGATGTCTTCTGAGGTACATTTCAAAAGGGGCGTTGTACTCTATAATGGGTCTAATGAGTGCTGAGTAGAGGGGAACAATGACCTCTTTTTTCCCGGATGAGAACCCTTTTGTGATGAGGTGTGCCACATAGAAGGATTTCCTGACTACTGTGGCAATGTGATTATCAAAGGAGAGACTAGTGTTCACCTGGGTCCCAAGGTCTCCTATCACACATTCGGCATTAAGTAGACTGCTGTTTATGTAGTAGTTCATGGGTACAGAGTTTTAGTTTAGTGAGTTTAGCTATAATTCCAGAATGGGGGATGGTGTCAAAAGCCATGACGAGGTCAAGATAGGCTGTGTGAACCACCTTACCCTCGTCTACGGCTTTGGTGACTGCCTCAAAGAAGTCAATCAGGTTCAGAAGGCATGATCTGCCTTTCACAAACCCAAACTGGGTGGGGTCCAGAGTTTGGAGGTCACCAATGTCTTTGTTTATGAATTCCATGATGATACATTCAATGGCCTTGCAGACCAGGCTCGTCAGGCTAATAAGGGCGATAGTTCCCAGGTCAGTGGTGGCTCCCCCTTTGTGGAGTGGGATAACTGTTGTTGTGTGCCATTCAGTAGGCACAAAGCCTGACGTGAGACTAAGATTGAACATGTTGTTTAGGTGGAGAGCCAGTTTGTTCTGAAGTTCGTGTAAACGCAGCCTGGGATGTTGTCCGGTCCCATGGATGCTGTGCCTGGGATGTTGTCCGGTCCCATGGATGCTGTGTTTTTGGTTTTAGAGGGTGCAACTGTTACCTGCATAGATGTGATTACAGGGACTCTGCATTCTTCCTGTATAGGTATGAGCCATTTAGGGGGTGAGAGGGGGGTAAATTTAGCACTGAACCTATCTGCCAGGATGTTGGCAATGTCAGTTGGTTCTGTAATTTTTGTGCCGTTGGACTGTAACTCAGAGCAGATCTGGGTGTTGCCATTGAGATTCTTGTCATAGCTATAGAATGCTTTGTGGGTGCCCTTAGAGTCAGTGGCGATTTTGTTTTCGTAGCTAGCTTTGGAGGATCTTATAAGGGATCTCAGCTTCTTACTGAGGGTGACCAGGCAGCTCCTCCACTCATGGGACATTACTCTCTTTGGCAACATTTTCTTCCTTCTGTTGTAGAGTTTGTTTATGGCAGGGGACCACCAGATTGGCTTCCTTTTTTTGGAGAATAGTGTCGTGGTTCTGTTTGGGATAGCACGATCCATGCACTCGTGTAAGTGTTTATAGAGTGCATTTGTATAGGATTCAGCAGTCGTAACTGTATTGTCCATCTGCATGGGTGTCATGAAGATTGCCACTTCTATCTTAAGAAGCATGAAGTTGGATTTGGAGAAATTTTTTACCGTGGTTTCCTTAATGGTGGGTGAAGACGGGATGCGGATATCTAGGGTGATTAACTTATGGTCAGGTCTGACCAACGAGAAGTTGATTTCAGGTGTGGAGCACTGGTCACTCATGTTGGTAATGACTAGGTCTAGGATATTGTTGCCCCTGGTCGGGGTGTGGATAAGTTGATCCAGGGCATTGGAATTTATGAATTCTAGAAAGTGTTGAGCGAAGGAGTTGGTACATGAATAGTTTTCCCAGTTAATGGTGGGGTAGTTGAAATCTTCCATTATTAGGGTGTTTGGTTGAACCCTAATATTTTCCAGTATATCAAGAAAAGAGGAGTGGGAATCCTGGGGCATGGTGGGAGATCTGTAGCAAGCTACAATTTGGATTGCAGTTTTGCCCAGAGTTATTTGCACTTGGATAACCTTGGATGCATTATGCTGCGCAACTAGCCTGGAGGTGTGGATATCCTTAACGAGTTTGGACACACCTCCACCTTTGGCGTTTTGGTCCAGGTTAGATGGACGAAAAGTGTGGTATGAGTTATAGCCTTGTAATGCAGGGGTGCTCTCTAGAGTCTTGAACCAGGTCTCAGTCACTGCACAGATATCGATGTTCTCTATTTTAAGGAGTGCCTCGAGTGAGTGCATTTTGAGATTTAGACTTCTGGCTTTAAGTAGCATTACCCTCAGTTTTTGCTTTCCTGTTCCTGTTACGGTGGTGAATTTGTCATTTGAACCTTGCCTAAAAAAGGCACTATAGGGGTAGCAAGAGCCTTAGCCAGTATCCGGAATTGATAGTAACTGTCTGCTTAAACAGGGCTTTCAGTTTAATGACATTTGGTTACACCATATATTTTCATGTTTGGTATGCAGACTACCTTTAGCGATAATGATGCTTAAAATTCTGTATTCTGCAGTATCAGATCTAAGGCTGTTTTATTTTAATCCACTAATCATTTTCTAGGTTTGCATCATCTCTAATTAAGTAGGTCTGTAACTGACGCGTTGCTTGTTATAATTAGAGAGTGAATGATACCAAAAAACAATGAATAATTAATTAACTGGTTTAGCAGTCTAGGGAACTTAAAACTTCAGTGGTTGTCATGCTCCCTTTGCTGCTAAGTTGAAGGTCACTTTCAACAAGGCAACATTGTACTCTGATTAGTATGAGACTTTGCTGATGTCATTCAGCCTAGTTGATTTGTTTTTCTTAGGCAGTATCTGTTTTACGTCTTTCGTACAGTGGCCTTTTCTTAAGCATCACTGTGAAAAATGTTGTTCCATGTTTCAGATTAACAGCTTGCTTGACAGGAAAATGTAGCTGTTTTTGGGTTAATAAATATAAAAGTTCAGATGAATGTATTTTATATTCCTCTAAGAGCTACAATTAACCAGTCTGTTCCTCTCATTTCAAACATTTTTCCCTGTTTTTCCTTAGACTTGCAGTCTTAACCAACAATTTGTAGGTTCCACCAAGTACTGTAGCTGGTTGCACAGATATGGATTTCGGAACTCTTTTCTAGAATGGCGGACTGGAAAAAGTGGTTCCAAAATTGCTAGATCACCTTAAGCTACATTGCTGTAATGGACTTGTTCACTATGAAATGCTGTCCAGTTATAGGCAAATCCATTTATAGCAAAACAGTCCACATTATGTTGTGGTCTACAAGTATTTATTTATTCTTAATGGTCAAGGCCATGTCAAACCCTGAGCTGTTGGACATGCTCCACTTAAAGAAATCCCAATCCCTCAGAGCCACACACTCCAGGGATCTAAACCTTGTCATCACAATGAACAAAACATGCTGGAGGGATAGGTTCCTGACCCAGAGACTCCCCAGACTCTGGAATAGACTGCCCATACATGTCAAGCAGAGCGCCTCCTTGGCTCTCTTCAAAAGGAAACTTGACAATTGGATAGGAGATAGGAAATTCACCCCGGGGATCACGTCAGTAGCCCTGCTAGACAGGGGTCCAGGGAAGTAAATAATGTGGGAAGAAGTATCCAGGGAATTGTTATGGCTAGGCTTGTATAGGCCCTTGGGCCAATAGCCTAGTACCAACCTATGAACCTATAAATCACATTCCAGAAGTAAAAATGCAATATAAACTGAGCTGCTTTCTAGAAACCACTGTTTTATTCCTGTTGAGTTAATGCAAAGGCTCAGACCAGCTACTTTTCATTTTACTTCTCTTTCGCGAGGCTCATGTTAGTATGCTCTGAGTGCACTATTGCTGTGGCGCACAGAATTCAATGTGTTTTGTACTCATCTGAGTGGGAAGGTAATTGTTGCAGAAGCACTTGGTTTTCTTTCTCCAATTTGACTTCAGGTGATTAGTAGTTTTTTTTTGTTTGTTTTGTTTTGTTTTTTCACCTAGAGATCAGCATCAGACAATAATGGTGCTGTGTGCAAAACCACACCAATATTCAATGCATTACTGTTAAGAATTTATAAAATGGGACTCATTTTAACTCTGTAGTACTTAATGTTCAATTGTAACCACTTGGAGCAGTTTCACTAATCTTTGCCCAATGTCAGATTTTTCTGTTTTAGAATTTTGCCATCTCTCAATGTTTGATGTATATGAAGTCTCAGCATTTTACTGCAGGGACATGTTTCTGCTGAATTTCTCACCTCTCTTCTTGTCCCTGAGACCTGGCAGACACAGGTATATTTTTACCTGTGATGACATCTATGAAACTAGACCAGATAAAGTTCTGGCTGTATACAGCCTAACCTGATGCTAAACACTCAGCTACCTGAAGATACCATATAACCTCTTCTTGCTCTTTGCAAGAAGATGAAAACATCTTTGTTGAGAAAAACAGTAAATTATAATATTTGGGTCATATTGATTTTATTGGTGTGCTAGCTAGAAATTGCAAAAGTAGTGATGTATAAGCACAGGTCTTGCTCTAGAATGATATGAAGCACATATGTTAATGACTGCGTTATACTTCACACATTTCAGCATGATCCATTCAGTTCTTCTCACCATTTTGAGTGTTGCCTATCTACCATGTCACCAGAGACATTTTTTTTTACTGGGCAACAGAGTTTTCTGTATTTGTGATTTCTAATTTTTTTGTTTTTTTTCAGTGTGATCTAAATTTGCCACCTGTCAGGAAATTTTCCTGATGGTCAGGAAGTCAGAGTCTTTGCCAAGACATCCTGAAATCAGGCTGTCTGTTAGGAAATCTAGTTATGGTGTGTACTTGAAAGGTATTTTGAATTATCCTGACAGCTAACATTTCTTAAGTGTGTTTCTTATGATGTTTACTAATGTGAAGTTGTCCTATCTTGCCTTCATTCTGTACTGATGGTTCGGAACTGATTCTCAGTTCCGACTCGGCCATTTACTAAAGCTTGATGTCTTCAGCTAGCTCGTGGCTCACTCTCTATCACATGATGCTACAGGACATTCCCCAGATCTCATTTGCCACTGAAACGGATCGAGCGTCCTGATTCTAGCTCTGGCCAAGTCAAACGATTTTTTTCATTAATAGCTTAAATACTATTTAGAGTTTGATTTTTCTTATATAGTTATAGTAGTTTGGTAGTTCCCTTCCTCTAAGCTTCTTTAAAATGCTTGTTTTCCTTAGTAAAATAGTGTTTGTTGTTACTATTTGGCCAGGTGTGTTTATTCCTTTTTATTGATGAGCGTGCTTTATCCATTTAGATAGATACTTTTTTGTAGTTTAGTAATAGAGTAGTGTAAAATTTTTAGATAGTTACTGAGGTTTTTACCTATTATCAGCCTGCGGTTTGGGCTTGTGTGATGTGTGTTATTACGTTTTGAGCCCGTTTTAGTTAGAGGGTTCTTCCTTTAATATTGCTAGCATTGTATTTTGATAAGAGTGATATTTTCAGCAAAGTTTGTGTTTGTTTGTGTGAATCTTTACCCTTTTTCCCTTTTAGCTAGTTTTTTTCTTAAAAGAACTATTTAACCCATTTAAATTAGAGGGCCTGTTTCTTTATGCATGTGTGTGTTTTTTGGATTATAGATAGACACTAATCTCTAAAATGTCGAAGCAGCTTAAAGATTCCAAAGTTTCGGGATTTAAAAGGTGCCCCAAGTGTTCACAGAAAATGTCCATTATGGACGGTCACACTGATTGTGTCTGTTGTTTGTGGGCCCTGCATTTACAGGAATCTTGCACAGAGTGCCATTCATTCAGTTCGAGAGTCCTCCATGAACAAAGAAATAAGTTAATTCTTAGGGGCTTACTTTGACTTAAAATTGTTTGTTCGAAAACTGAACTTTAAACTTTTATTTAATGATACTGAAGATGTGAATATTGGTCAAATACTTAGCAGGAGTAGTCTGTTCAACCCGCCTCTTCCTTTGCCCTTAATAGTCTTTGAGAAATTATATGAGTTTGATTTTAGGAACCTGCTATCCAAGGTTCACACTAAAAAGTTTAACAACCTCACAGGGGCTGAAAATGAACTTTTAAAACAACTTTGCTCTTAACAAAACTATTTGGGTTATGAAACCCGACAAGGGAGGGGGGTTGTAGTGACGAATGTTGAGGACTACCTTAACAAAATGTTTTTGCACTTAAGTGACAGTGATTTTTATGAAGAAACCTCACTCAGTATGGTTAAAATTGTTTATTCTAGAATAGATTGGTTACTCCAGGATATGTTAGACCAGGGCCAGATTGACTATGGTCTGTGGTCCCTGCTTGTGGTTAAATTTCCTGTTGTCCCTTCTATATTTGGACTTCCCAAGATCCATAAAGATTTGTATGACCGTCCGTTAAGATCTATTGTTAATGCTTCTAGGTACAAAACTCATCCCTTGCAAGGTATGTTGATGTCAGACTAAAAAATGTTTTAGAGGGATATTCACACATCTGTAAGGATTTGTGGGATTTTTAAGTAAAGTGTCTGAGGTTTGTTATGATGACAACTTGATTTTCTGTACTATTGATGTTAACAATCTGTTTAATGTTATTCCCCATGAGACAGGGCTTGATTGGTTTCATGAATTTTTGGTGGAAAAGGGAATTTTTTGTAACAATGAGATAAACACCTTGAACTTGATGATGGAACTTGTTTTAAAAAACAATTTTGTGTACATAGAGGGACATTACTATCTTCAAAGGAAAGGGGTGGCAATGGGGGCCGCTTGTGCCCCCATTTTTGCCAACATTGGTATGTTAATATGGGAGACTAAATACATTTTAAATTCTTTTGGGTCCTCCCCCCTTGGAGTTTTTACCTCAGGTTTCTGGATGACATTATTATTTTTTGGAAGGAATCTGAGGTTGAACTACAACACTTCATTGAGTATCTTACCAAACCACCACCTTTTTGTAGTTTAGTGCCACATGGGGTAAAAATGACATTTGTTACTTAGATGTCCATCTTTCTAAGGACATTGTGAGGAAAAGATTTGTAAGCCAAATTTACAGAAAACCTACTTTTTCGAACTGTTACTTGCACTTTGATAGCTGCCATCCGTTACATCTGAAGAAAGACTTGGTAAAGGCTCAGTTTGTTCGCCTTACCAGGATGACTTCTGAGGATGACACTTTTTTAAGGGAAGCTAACACACTTTCTGACATGTTTTATCTAGAAGGTATCCAAAGGCTCTGGTAGAGGCAGTTTATTCTGAAGTACAAAACAAAAGAGTTAGGGGTTTTTATACTCCATTATTGTCTGACCAAGAGGCTAGTACACATGTTTTTTTGAGGGTGACTAATGCAGTGGTAAATAATTCCCCTTATGTATCTTTCATTACCACATACACCCCTGAGTGTCCACACATTTATAAAACTTTGAGTACATACTGGCACATTTTTTCAGTGTGCAAGGAGTTACAAGAGATACATAAGGAGGGGGTGAGGATGGTTTACAAGAGGGAGATGTTTCAAAGAAATCCTGGAAGCAACCCCCCAGGACAACAACTTTGTCTCTGTTAGGTGGAAAGGTACCCACAAATGTGGGTTTTGTAACCACTGCAGGTATTTGATTGAACTCAGTAAAGTTTATGTAAATGGAATGGTGATTCATATGCATTTTTTTAGTAATTGTAACACCAAGGACATTGTTTAAAAACTGTAACTGTTTTTATGTTGGAGAGACACAGCAGAAGTTCAAGGAACATGTTTATGAACACTCTCTTGACATTAGGAAGGGTAACATGAACAATGTCTTGGCAAAACATGTATCTGAGAACCCTAACCATGAATTTGGGTTTGTAGCCATTGATCATGTTACCAGGGACATCAGGGGCAGTCCCTGGAATGATGTACTAGAACTAAAGGAATTGAAGTGGCAAATTAAGCTCAATGCATGTGTTTTTCCTGGGCTTAATGAAAGCATTTCCATTTTAAGTGTTTTAAAGCTGCAGTCTTTTTATATTTAATGATTTAGTGTTTTTTACTGGCTAATTTGAACATGTGACTTTTGGGAGGGATATTTAAATGTTGTAGAGGATTGTGTTACTTTGTTCTGAAGAAGTCTTTTGGATCTACTTTGACGAAAGCGCTTAACTGTGTGCATTAAAGTAGTCTATCTTATCCTTGGTGTGGCTGGCTCGTTTGTTCCTGTGTTGGTTCTTGGTTTGTGGCTATGTCTAAAGTTGCATGTTTAGCTGGTGTGTTCCACATTTTGGCCATTTATTCCACATTGTGCTGTACAGTGTTCCACATTTTGGCCATTTATTTCACATTGTGCTGTGTAGTGTTCCACATTTTGGCCATTTATTCCACATTGTGCTGTATAGTCTTCCACATTTTGACCATTTATTCCACGTTGTGCTGTATAGTGTTCCATATTTTGACCATTTATTCCACGTTGTGCTGTATAGTGTTCCACATTTTGGCCATTTATTCCATGTTGTGCTGTATAGTGTTCCACATTTTTGCCATTTGTTCCACATTGTGCTGTATAGTGTTCCACATTTAGGTCATTTATTCCACATTATGCTGTATAGTGTTCCACATTTTGGAGAGGGAAGGTTCAGATCTATGACTATGTTTTCTTTAGTGCAACATCCCTGTAGCTCTGTTCTTACAAAATTGCTCTTTCCTTGAAAAGAGGCTGTATGCTGCCCTAGCATTCTTTATTTGTACAGAGAAAATTCTGCTTTCAAGTGTAACTGTTTTATCCCTGATTCCCCATTAATTCTGTACTTCACACAGCACTTAGAATATTGGCCAGGAATGGCTGCTGACACAGAAATAGTGGTAATTAAGTGAGAGAGTATGATTTCTTATGCAAAATGATGAGTATATATCATATTCATGCTTCGGTTGTTACCTTTTTAAAACAGTTTTATTGAATTATTATTTCTGACATAGGCAAACTTACATTTATATAAAAGTAATCAAACCATATTAACAAGTTCACATTTACAAACAGTATAATTCACATCTGTTGTTGTATATTATATAGGCTAACCAACATTTCATAAACTATTCAGCTCCTGCCTTCTCTTAAACCTCATTCCTCCTCCAAAACATTTTTCTGCATGTACTGTGCCCACAAGTTCCATTTTTTTCTATGTAATTTACTACTTCCCTTTTCTAAAGATCCCATGTCCTGTTCTATCTCTGTTACAATATTCACTACTTCAAGTATAGTTGGTTTAGATTTTGATTTTGATTTTCTAGTAGTTGCATTTTTGGCCGCCACTAGAATTAAACTTAACAAGGCCTTACTATGTCTAGGTAATTTAGATAATGTATCCAAGCTCAAAAAATAATTTTCTTAGTTACACCCATTTACTCACCCAATATTTCTGACAGAGTACTCTGTACGTAATTTTTAAAATATGCCAACTAATTGCACTCCTAAAACATTTTCTCAGTTACTACTTTCTTCCCTATCACATTTCCAATATTTAGCATCTACCTGAGGAAAAATTCTTTGGAGTCTGCTTGGGGTTAAATAACATGAATTTTGATGTAAAGCTGGTCTATTCCCATAGATGATACCTGTATGGAAGTCTTTATCTGTTGTAGGTCCTGCTTTAAAGGCATTCTGTATTGAGATGATCTGGGGGTGCTTATCTTTTTGATTTGATGGTAGTAGTAAGCTAAATGAAGGCCTATAAAGTATGCCCACAACCACCAATATACAGTCCCAACAAGACTTCAAAGTAGTGTGGTTCTTGAAATACCATAATTAGATTTTAAATAAATAAGTTTCTTGAAATGATGAAACCCTTTGTAGTCAACTTGTATGGAACTTTTCTGCCCTTCTTCCTCATACCTGTCCACTAGTTATGTACCTGCCATGTAGCTGGCATTGGTGTCTGCTGTGTTACTGTGTGCCTTTTGATTAATTTCAGCAGTAATGATTGCCGAAGGCTTTTTTCCTCCAGGTTCACACCATACTACTTAGATTTTTGACTCCTAATGGCAGTATCCTACATTTGTTTGGATTAAACCTCAGCCGCCATCTCACAGCTTTAGCTTCCAGTCCATCTACATAAAATTTCTTTGAGCTACACCTATCCCACATTGGCCCATTTTGTATAATCCTCAAAACAGTAGTAGCCTGCTCACCAACTGCACTGTAATGTCAGATACGTACACATTGAGGAGTGCAGACCACAGGATTGACTCCTGTATTGCATCACTAATAACTTCCTTTTCTTAGTCAGTACCCCCTTACTGTATGTGTTCCTGTTAAATGAGTTTAATATTCAAATTATATTCAGGAAAACACTAAAAAAAATGCATGTATTGTGTGACAGATACTTTTAGATTCATGCAGTTATTGCTGGAAGCATTGCAGATTTTGTAATTTATTGGGAAAGTAAATGACTGAGATAATACCACAAATGAAGGTCATTTGAAGGGCTTGAATGACTTTCCACTCCTATCGCAGTTAGCTTCTCCATGCCAAAACCAGCCAGACTTGTAGTAAATCACAGACCTATGAAGCAGCTCTGTGCACCAGTATCATAGCCTCAGTCAATGTTTTTCATTGTTCGTTAGTATTAATAACCAGGATGTGTGGCCAGATAGTAACATCCCACCTTGATTTGGTATGCCTGTTTGCATAACCGGTGTTTTGCCCTTTAACTTGCACATGAATTGATATTTAGTGATATTTATCTGTCAGTTGTTCCCTTATGGGAAACAGAGTCAAAAGCATTACTAAAGTCAAGATAAATACTATGAATTGTCATCCCTTTTGAAAATTTTGTCGTTACTTCAAAGAATGTCAGAGAATTCAGAATGCAAGGCTTCCCTTTAAGAAAGCCATGCTTTATCATATCCTGTATAGGATCCCTGTGTCATTTTGGACAAACTTTGTTGTGACTCTCTCTTTGATTTTTACACAGAATACTATTCAAGCTGATGGGTCTGAAATTGTTTACATCTGAAGTAAACTCCCCTGACTTTGTGAATTGGTATAGCTTAAGCCTTTGCCTTAAGTCAGGAATATTCTGTTTAATTTTATTGTTAGGGTTTAGTTAGCCTTCCTTGATTTTTTGTAGGAAGTCACCAGGTATGTCGGATCCTCATGGGATGCGAGTTTTTAGTTTTGCATGCAGTAGCACTGTGATTGGATTCCTATCAGATGCTGGAATTCAAGAACGCCGAAGACCATATGTCCAAAGTTTTGCAACCTCAAACACTTTGTATTGAGATTTCCATACAGTGCAGAACTCTGGATTTGACGTTTTTATCACTGTAGTAAGATCTCAGTGTTGGTATATTTAAGAAGCAGGAGTGTGGGGTGCAGGGGGGCTTGTTCCCCTGCAAAAATGTCACTGTAAGGTGTTTTATTTCATTTTCCTGTTTTTACTTTTTTTACGAGGTTGTAAAACTTCGGACATATGGTCTCGGCCATATGGTCTTCTGCATTCTGCAACTCGAGCATCTGATAGGGATCCTGGTGATTATATGAGGAATGCCTCCCCTTCTTTCTATAGCTCTCTGACATATTCATTTGCTTACTGTGAAATTTACTGAACATTTCTCTGCCACTGTCTTTGTTATATCTTATACATGGGTGATCAGTTCATTGTTTGTTGATAAAGTGCTTCCTTCCCAAATTTTCCATTCAGTTTTCTGATGTAATTAAAAACTGTCATGTTGCTGCTTTTGCAACCAAGATGAATTCATTGTTAGCTGTAGAAGATTTGATAGTAAGAGAAGTAGTTTCTTCAGTTTATTTAATCTAGAGTTGTGTTTTTTTTTTGATATAGTAATTTTGAAGATTTACTAGAACCTCTTTTTTCTGTTGTTATGTTTTATAAATTTTGTAATTTCACCAAAGTTTTTTTGTTGATTGTTTTGCATATTTGTACCTTACTGGTATGTGCTCATTTATGCACATTAACAATACAGGATTCATTGGCAGGATCCCGAGTAGATTTATTTGAGTCAATGAGAATAATAGGCGGCCATTTTCCTAAGTGTCCTTTACAGCATCAGAGTTTCTACTGGCATGGTCTAAGAAGGATGTTTTATTTAAGAATGGTTTTGGTACTGTGATGCGTGTTAATTACAAGGGGGTGTAGTGATTGGTCAGGAGCAGAAAGATCAGAAGTTTATTTTGTTATTTTTTAAGATAAACACCATCTCAGGATGGATTTCCTTCTGTTTGTTCCAAGCTGTTTTAACTAAGATAGTCAGTCGATATTGAGTAACATGTATTTGATTTTGAGTAGTTTACTCAGTCATCATTTGGATAGTTAAAATACCTCATAATGGTTGCATGTTAATTGTTTTTATGTACTGCAGCTTAGTTATGATATCCTTGTTTTCTGCAGGGGCATAGATAGCATGAGGTCAGTTCTTATAATGGCATTCCATGCTACTGGTTTTTTATAAAGATAAATAAGACATGTATCCCATGATATCTGCAACAGTGAAAGGCTGTACAGCCTTGATTGTGTGATATGCAGTTTGGATTAAACCCTGTGCTAGTAATTGTACAGACATCAGCGTACTCCAAACAAAGCCTCCTTCACGTCTGATATATATATATATATATATATATATATATATATATATATATATATATATATATATATATATATATATATATTGCGTATTTTTTATTTCTTATTGTCTTCTGATTTGAATATTTCTTAAAAAATAAATAAATAAAATCCTATGGGAATAGAAAATTTCATTTTCAATACTCACATTCCCCAAGAATAGAAGAAAAGCTGTTTTGAGTAAAAAACACTCTGGGTGTCTGCATATCTCACTTGTAGATTGATCATTGTACATACATGATGCATATCCATCATGTTACAACCTATCTTTCCTTCCGTAAGGAGTGTGCTGTCTTGTACAGCTTACTAGCTATCGGCAAACTTCTCTCTCACTTACTTTATGTAATTAAATCACACGTCAGTCGGCAGATAATATAAGGTGCTTGCACTACAGTACTCTGACTACTGCAGTGGCATTTTGTTGTAGTTCACTTCGTGTACCTTAATACTTTTACTTCCATTGCTGCAGACGTACTGCTGTCATTGCTTTCTCTAATGCAGCTTTAACATCATTCCCTTAAGCTGTTCCTCAGTATGTAGCTGTCCTAGAGATTGTACACAGACTTCTGTTTCATATTGTGAAATTTCTTGTGCACCTGTGAACTTATTTAGCATTGTTCTGTGTACCATGCACGGATGGTGTAAGTTAATTTCACAATGATTTTATGGATCCATCCACTTAACAAGCAGGCAACATTTGTGTATTCATGATTCCTAAGAACATCACCTCTGTCCTCTTTTAAGGTACCTCTTCCTTTGGAGCTGCTTCATGAAAATTAAATAAATGCTTTACTCTGGAGAGTGTATGACCCCCTTCAACTCTCTGTTTACTTGGATGTTGGAGTTCCTTTTATTTCTCACAAATTTCTAACTACAATGTTGTGTGTTCAATTATGTCTCAGGTATCTTGGTTAGTCTCACTGTATGCATATTCCCAAATATTGTCAGGAGCTAAAGTGTGTTTTAACTCCTCTGTTTTGGACTTCTGTCATGGGATATTAACTTTGTGTTCGACAAATTGCAGTATTTTAATTATGGTTTAGCTACTGTTTCTGCTCTCACTGCCCTTTCTTGAGTTCACCAGTTAATTGTTGTTGTTTGTCTTTCGGCTTTTCCCGGTTAGGGGTCGCCACAGCGGAACTCTGGTCCGCAAATAAGTGGCAGTAGATTTTTACAGTGCCGAGTTGCCAGCTCGACGCCCAACCTTCAAAAAAGGCACATCCATTCACGCATGTCTTTCGGAACACCACTCGACCGTGGGGAGGACATGCAGACTCCACACAGAAGGCACTCCCCGCACTCCAGCCGAGAATTGAACAGGAGAACCTCTTGCTCCCTTTCGATTCTCGGCTGGAGTGCGTGGAGTGCCTTCTGTGTGGAGTCTTGACCAGTTTTATTGTGGTTCTGCTGTACACCTTTGTTTCCTCAGAAGTTTGATACACAGTTGTTTCTTCCCAGACTAAAAAGTAGTCAATGTTTAGAAATGTGTCTTTCCAGTGATGAGTTACAAAAATGTGCCATACAATAAATTAATTACGATAATTGTACACTTGCAAAATTATATCTTACCAAAGTCAGTAGTTGTTTCTTCTGTAATTTATTTTGATCTTTTAAGTCTTTCATTCTCACGTTAACATCAATTCTGTTGTTTTTTTTCCCACTTGGACTACACTTTGACTTTCTAAGTGGAAAGAAAGTTAATAGTGGAGTCATCTACCAAGTTAAAATTGAGGACTGCTGAAGATATGCAGTTTTTTTTCTGGTGCATTGCTGGTGAGAGTGTTTTCTCCTATGTATAGGTGTTTGATTTAATTCAGAGATGGCATTCTGCTGCTGAAGATTTTTGAAAATCCTACTGCTCTGACTTTTTTCTGCTTGTACTTAGACATGGTGCCTCAGTTGTTGCTCAGTATTTTTTTTAAGTATTGTGTAGGCTTATTCTTTCATTTATATTATCCAAAAAAGTGAGCAAGCCATCTTGCTGAGTGGAAAATAGTGTATTCACATTTTAATGTATGCTTTTTTTTGACAACCACTTACGTAATGCTTAGTTTATTTTTGTTTCACATGTAGCTTTTCCTTCATTCTGAGTGCAGATGTCCCCATTAAGATGGTTTTGTGTCTTATTGCATTGGGCAGAGTTTATTAAAAATAAGCTAAGTCTGTGTATTATCCGTGTTATGTATTCTTTCCTATCTATTTCAGTCCCCGTCTTCTGACTGTAGTTCACCAAAGGGAGCAGAGTCATCTTCAAGGCAATATCAGCAGGATGGAAGTGAAGCAGCGGAAACGTCGTCCAGCAAAGAGGTAGGCAAGAATGAGCAACCATTTTCAGATGACATATAACATAGAAGATCTTGAATTAAGAATTGTTGAATCTAGTTCCAAGAACATATGTGACTATGTATTCTTAAACTTGTGGCTTTTGTGTCCAGAAAAAGTTAGCTTTTATGATTTTATGCAGCTTCCTAGTTTTTTTTAATAAAATACTAAATATTGCCCTGAAGAAATAAGGTTAATTTTTTGAAAGACGTTTAGCTTTCAGCAGATTCTAAAGAGATCATTTGGCTGCTAGATCGTATTCTGAAATAAACATGGTGGTATCTATTGAGAAACTGATCACCAAAATGAAAAGTAAGACACAGTCCCTCTGCATTGTTAGATAAAGTTGCCTTAGCAGTGAAGTAAGGCAACTTGTCATTTAATTTCTGATTTTTACAATAAAAATAATCTTTGATTTCCGATTTTCATTTCAGAAGTGAACTCCTATGGACAACACCCATTGCCTTTTTTCTGCACCGAAGCCCAGTTTACATGTTCTCAGGCTGAGACCTTTATCAGATATTTGCCTGTGCACTTTGAAAAAGTGAATAACTGCCCTCCAAAAGCATTTAATTAAGTGGCAGTTAAACTTTGACTTGGTGTTATGATTTCTCTTCAGAAACAGAGAAGAGAGATTCTGTCAGAGGAGAAGGAACATTCACTAACGTCTGGGTACTATAACCTAAAGAGGGCTCCTGTTGCTTCTAGTCTATCTCCAGCAAATGTTGAGGCATCAGTTGACCCTAAGCAAACATTACTTAAATACTTTTTTGGTGGTAGGTGCATGTTTGTTTATTCTCTTAATCACATCTTCCCATTAGGGCACTGCAGGGGAAGTTGTGGGATTCCTGCTTCAGCTTTGTCAGCAGTCAGTGTCAGTGTATTATCACCCATATTTTCCCAGTGGGTGTGTTGCTGTCCCAGCTATCACAGAGGATTTTTGAGTTTAGGACTTCATACATATTCCACCTCCAGTTTCTGGATTGTCCATATTTACTTTAAAATCAAGGCCACCATTAGCTGTGGTTTGCCTTTGCTTTAGTAGCTTCTTAGCCATTTGTGGTGTTATAATAGAACCTTATTGACAAAAAAAATTTCCTCAGAGTAGGAGAAAGCAACATCTTTAAGGTTAACATAATTTAGTCTGACTACAGCTGCCTAACAGAGAGGACAAGAGAGGGCATTCCCTTTCCTCTTAAGGCCCCAGATTTTAGTTCATTGATGAGACAAGTGACTAGTGTCCACTTTAGTTGAAAAGGAGAAAGACATTTCCATGGTTTTCTTTGACATTCCAAACCCATCTTATCATTATTTAATTCTGCCTTCCTAGAGAAAGTTTTATTGGGCCCCAAATCTGCTGTTCACAGTCATTTGGGGAATATATAAGTAGTACTGCTGATCAAAATCCAAAAGCTGTAAACACAGTTCCTCAGATTTAGTTGCCTAAAACTACAAACTTGAATATACAAACTACTGAAACACTTATATTGATAAAACTCCTATCACCAATCTAATATGTTAGAACCCTATATCCTACAGCAGTTTGGAGAGACAAAGGAGACACAGAACACAGTTTAGTTGCCTTCACTGTAGGTAGATGGTTTGTTGCCACGCCCTTTCTGTGCAAAAACAACTGGTTATCTCTTTGGTGCACATAATCTACCCCATCTTTGCAGTCCATCCCTGCTGTCTTCAGTTCTCTACTCTCTACTGTTTGGATTGGCTTCTTAATTTGTTTATCCCTCCTTTTTTTCTAAGGCAATTGTAATAATTCTTCATTCCCCGTTAATACCCATTGCTGTGCTGACTGCTTAAATCCATGAAAGCTTGGCATAGTAGATCATAGGAGAGGAGGATTTCACTTGTCAGCCCATTACATTTACTGTTTCAGACACAGCAAGGCACCAGATTATAGGCTGTGTAGATGTGCTGTCATTCTTGAATGCTACTCAGTCTAGATGAGAGATTTTTTTCACTATCCCCTCCAAAGCAAAGAATACTGATGTGTGAACTATCCCCTCCAAAGCAAAGAATACTGATGTGTGAAGTTGAATCAGCCACCATGCACAGATGTATGCCTTTGTCTCTCCTCCTTTTTCTTGCTGTAAGGACAACTTCACCAGCTGGGGATCATGCATGCAGCAGTAGACCCAATGGTTTTATGTCAGGGTAAACATAAGTCCAGCAGTTGCACAAACTGCCTCCCTCATAGCAATAGCAGGGACCTAAGTTCATTCTCAGATTTGGATCACTTGCTGTGGGATTGGACTCCTTGCTTCTGTGCCAGTGGGCCTGGCCTGGTAAAACTTATAGTGAAATACAGTAGTAGGGGCTCTCTGAAGGAAAAAGCCAGATTGTGATTAGGAGTTGGCTGGCCTGAGTGCACGAAGACATGAACCAGCAAAATCATTAAAAAAGCTGTCTTTATTTAACATCTTCTCAACACCTGTTACACATCAGAACATTTGAAGCCCAGGCTTTCTTTTTAAATGAATTACATTATTGCTAGCATTGCCTCTTTCTAATAAGGGGTGCCATAGAATGGAAATCATTTGGCTTTGGTATGGAGTGTGATATGTTTTATGACATATTTGTAAGCTGGCATCAGAGATGTAAGAGGAGGCACCTAGGTGTAGCTTGTAAAAGTGCTCCATCTAAGGATGACAGAAAGTGGCACCAGCACAAGGCAGTTTTCCCCTATAGTGCCTTTTTTAGGCAAAGTTCAAATGAGAAAACCACCACCGTAACAGGTACAAGCATGCAAAATCTGAAGGTAATGCTACTCAATGCTAGAAGTCTAAACCTCAAAATGCACTCTCTCGAGGCACTCCTAAAAATGGAGAACATCGATATCTGTGCAGTAACTGAGACCTGGTTCAAGGCTCCAGAGAGCACCCCTGCAATACCAGGCTACAACTCTTACCACACTTTTCGGCCACCAAAGCAGGCCCGAAACACTAAAGGTGAAGGAGTGTCAATATTCACCAAGGATATTCACACCACCAGGCTAGTTGCCCAACACAGTGCATCTTAAATTCTCCAGGTGCAACTAACACTAGGTAAGACTGCAATCCAAATTGTAGCTTGCTACAGATCCCCCACCATACCCCAAGATTCTCACTACACCTTTCTAAACATACTGGAAACTATTAAGATAGAACCAAACACCCTAATACTGGGTGATTTTAACTACCCTGCCATTAACTGGGAAAACTACTCATGTACCAACAACTTTGCCCAGCGGTTCTTGGAATTCATAAATTCCAACGCCCTGGATCAACTAATCCATAGTCCCACCAGGGGCTCCAATATCCTAGACCTGGTCATTACCAACATGGGAAATCGATGCTCCACACCTATGGTCACCCCCTCGTTAGTCAGGTCTGACCATAAGCTAATCACCCTTAACATCTACATCCCACCCCCACCCCCCAGTAAGGAAACCTCCATAAAAAACTTCTCCAAAGCCAACTTCATGCTACTCAAGTCAGAAGTGACAAACTTCATGACACCCATGCAGACGGGAACTGAAAGTTCAACTGCTGAATCCTACACTAAGGCACTGTACGAGCACATCCACTCATGCATGAATCGTGCCATCCCAATAGAACCAAGATGCTCTCATCCATAAAAAGGAAGCCAATCTGGTGGTCCCCTGCCATAAACAAACTTTACAACAAAAGGAAGAAACTGTTGCAGAAAAGAGGAAAATCCCAGGATGCAAAAAACTTCCTTACCAGCCTCAGTAAGAAACTGAGATCCCTCATAAAATCCTCCAAAACTAGTTACGAAAATAAAATTGCCAAAGATTCCAAAGACACCCACAAGGCATTCTATAACTATGTCAAGAATCTAAATGGCAATGCTCATATCTGCTCTGAGCTAAAACAGAATGGCATTAAATATACTGATCCCAAGGATATTGCCAATTTCCTGGCAGATCGATTCAGTGCCAACTTCACCCCCCTCTCACCCCCTAAATGGCCCATCTCAATACCGGAAGATTGCCAAATTCCGGTAATAACGGCCACACAGGTAATAAACGCACTCTCCAAAGCTAAGAATACAGCATCTATGGGACCAGATGACATCCCGGGCTGTGTACTACATGAACTACAATATGAACTGGCACCTCACCTAAGTGTCATGTTTAATCATAGCCTCACCTCAGGTTCCGTGCCCACTGAGTGGCGCAGAGCTACAGTTATCCCACTCCACAAGGGGGGATCCACCTTGGATCCCGGAAACTACCGTCCCATCAGTCTGACAAGCCTTATCTGCAAGGCCATGGAGCGTATTATCATGGAACTTATAAACAAAGACATTGGCAACCTTCAAACACTGGACCCCACCCAGTTTGGGTTTGTGAAGGGCAGATCTAGTCTCCTGAACCTGATTGACTTATTCAAATCAGTCTCCAGAGCCAGGGACAAGGGTAAGGTGGTCCACACAGCCTATCTAGACCTTGCCAAGGCCTTTGACACCATCCCCCACTCTGGAATCATAGATAAACTTACTAAGCTGGGCATTAATCCCTACGTCACCCAATGGGTTGCTAACTGGCTTACTGATAGAACCCACACTGTAAAAGTAGCCGACTCCAAATCCAGCTCCAGACAAGTGACAAGTGGAGTACCTCAGGGTTCAGTCCTGGGACCGCTCTTGTTTGGCATCTACTTCTCTGAAGTACAGGCCAACACTAAGGGACTCTGGATCACAAAGTTTGCAGATGACTGCAAACTGGGAGCCATTATTGAATCCCCAAATGATGTAGATACTCTACAAAAGGGCCTTACAGAAACAGATGCTTGGTGCCAGAGCCATGGGCTCAAGCTCAATGCCAAGAAATGTATAGTTATCCCCTTTGGGAAAAAACATGTATCTGTGAATTACCATATAGGTGGCAGTACACTAAACACCGAAAGTGTGATAAGAGACTTTGGGACACAGGTGGACAGTGGTCTCACCTTCGATAACCACATCGCCACAACAGTCAGGAAATCCTTTTCTGTGGCACACCTCATCACTAAGGGCTTTTCATCCAGAAAAAAGGAGGTCATTGTCCCACTGTACTCATCCCTCATTAGACCCATTATAGAATACAACGCCCCGTTTGGTATGTACCTCTCAAGACATCTGCAACAACTGAAAAGGCCGCAGAAATACCTCACTAAAAGAATCACAGGCCTAAAGCAGATGCCCTATGCTGACCACCTTAAAAAACTCCAGCTATACTCTGTCGCATATCATCTACTCAGAGGCGATCTCTGCTTAACATACAAGGCCATGTCAAACCCAGAGCTGTTGGATATGCTACACTTAAAGAAATCCCAGTCCCTCAGAGCCACACGCTCCAGGGATCTAAACCTTGTCATCACAATAAACAAGACATGCTTGAGGGATAGGTTCCTGACCCAGAGACTCCCCAGACTCTGGAATAGATTGCCCATACATGTTAAGCAGAGTGCCTCTTTGGCCCTCTTCAAAAGGAACCTTGACGATTGGATGGGAGAAAGAAAATTCACCCCAGGGATCACGTCAGTCGCCCTGCTAGACAGGGGTCCAGGGAAGTAAATAGTGTGGGAAGAAACAGCCAGGGAATTGTTATGGCTAGGCTTGTATAAGCCCTAGGGCTGATAGCCTAGTACCAACCTATGAACCTATGAACTTTACTTACTAATTTAGAGGTCTTCCCTAAATGGAAAACGAATGAATGTAGGATGGTTATGCTTGGACACTGAAACCTTCAGCATTTCACTTCACATATATAGTGTATGGGCTTCATTGGCTTAACCAGTTATTGGCCATTCTGGATCTGAGAAATATGGAGAAGCTTTTTGGGAGGATTATTGAAGCCAGTGATCTGCCCATTACAAACAACTTCAGTTTGCCACAGTGTTTGGAGGCTTTTCCTGTATGCCTTGCTAACTGAGGCTTTTTCAAAGGTCTCCTAGCACCATTAGTTTTAACTAATTATTCATTTCATGTACAACAGCAGGCCAAGACTGAATGTACGCCCAGTTACTTTATAGGATCGTTTATGGTTTAATTGTAAGCAAGCAGGACTATGCAGAAAAAAAATAAATTGTAAGAGTAGCTGTTCCTGCTCCAGTGTTGTGCTCCATGGTTATGTTAAATGAATGCGCACAGTTCTTATCACAGTGTTCCAAAGAATGGAATACTCAGACGTTATAGCTGGTAGTGTCTTTCCTTCTGCAGAAATACTGCAGCTGAATTGTCATGTGGTACGTCATCACACCTGTGCCGTGCAATGCTACGTAGAGTACAGTGCCCATGCAGAAGGTGTGCAAGAAGGTATAGTTCATGCATGGGTTTGAGAAAGGTGTTTTTTTAGTATTGCATTGCGTTGCAATAGCTTTATTTGTATAGAGAAACTACCTTGTGTGCCAATGACTAACCCAAATATTTAACCAAAGGAGTGCTGTATGAAAATAATACCTAATGTTGCTTATTTGCTTTAATCACTGTAATTGCTTCAAACAGTAATAGATACAGTATAACTTAAACTGTGGAATTGTAAATTGTATTAATGGGTTTACATGTTTGCATGGTATGATTGCAGTGCACTTCTGAGCATGGTTTGTTATATTTGTCTTAATTGCAGTCAAGAAAAAGCTTGGCTTCATTCCCAACATATGTTGAAGGTAAGAGTACAGATACATGTGTATTTTTTAATTGCATAAAGTGTTTTACTAGTCCTTATGTGTTATATGTTATTTTTGTTGATTCATGGGCTGCAAATATTTGTTTTAATGTGATATACAACTGTTTTAGTAGTGTTGTGTTTACATTTTTGACCAGTAAGCAATGCATTTTGACATGTTTGTGTATGCCAGCCCAAGTAGCTTGTGTACTTGCCTTACCTTCATTTGATTTTGAATTCCTTTACATCACTTGTTTCGACATTCTGCTCTGTTATTAGAGGTATGGTTGGAGTTACAAGATGATCCAGTTAAAACAGGAAGAGCACTAATGCTGCAGTTATGATGTATCGCATAGCTAAGTATTCCTTCGGAGTGAGGTAACGATTAATGTATGCCTTAAAATTGTGTGTAACGGTGAGCCACTGTCGTACATTATCTTAAAAAAGCAAATCAAGATTAGTTGAGAGAGAAAGTGATAAATCTGTATTGTTTGTTATATATAAAAGATTTGTGAGGATTTATATAGAATTGAAGGGAGTTATACTTAGAATTGTTAACTAAGAACACAATCTGGGAAGTATTGCAGCCTTTGGTGATCAAAGGGACATCCCTGGTAGGGCCTTATTGAAAGTACTTTCTAGGAAATATGAGATGAGACAGGTGTGACAGAATGATTCAACAATGAAGTATCAAGGTCTATATTACGTGATTGAATGCTTAGGTGATCGAACACCTAAACATCGACCACGTAATATCGAAAGCAAAACACAGAGAGCAACCAATTCAACGCAGGGAAAGATTTCCCGTGGCCATTCTCTGGATTTTGCCATTTTCTCCACTGTGGAGCAATCTCAGAGTTGATATATTTAGCTAGGAGTGGTGTGGGGGTGATGTCCTCCACTTATTTTGGCTGTAAAGTTATTTATTTTTTTTTTTTTGTGGTCGATGGTAAAATTTCCCAGTGGTGGTCGCTGTTTTGCAGTTCGATATTACGTGGTCGATGTTTAGGTGTTCGCTTACCTAAGCATTCGATCACGTAATATAGACCCAAGTATTCTGACTAGGAAATATTAAATCAGTGCAACATGCAGATGATTATGACTAGGTGTTCGATCATTACCAGCTTTTGTGTTCCAGACATGGATGTCAGGAAATTCACTTTCAGAGCAGACAGAAGCAAAGCTCAAAAGGTGAATACTAACCATTTGAAATGTTGGGACCCACTAAATCAAGTCTCAAAGTATGGAAACTGAATGTCCAAAAGAATGGACTTCATGTATATACTAAGTCCAAGGTGGCCATTTCTTGGAATATTCCCTTTTCTTCATGGTATGGTGATCTCAGAGTTGGTATATATAACTTCAGGGAGTGTGGGTAGCTTGACCCCCCCCCCCACCTGCAAAAAGCAGTTGTAAGAGAAGAGTAATTTTCGAGATTTGCTGTTCTGCAGGTTCTGTCTTTTTTGGGGGGGCTTTCCAGGACTCAGCATTTTGAGTGCCGATCTTTCAGTAGGAAACTGAGTATTGTCCTTAGTGTGGAGAACACATAGTCCATAAGTTATGACTGGAGCACTCATAATTCTTTCTAGCACATGGAGCTTCAGTTGTTCTGGTGTACTGCTAGTCACAGAGAAAAATATGTGTAGGAATGCAAAGTGCTTCATGGCTTTAGTACTGTCACAGAGACACAGGCCAGAAACTGTGTGTGCCTGTGAGGGACTGACAGCATTAACATCTGTTGAGCACTTTACTATCTTTTATGTGGCTACTGAAAGTGTTTTGTAACTTTCAGAGCTGTTAACATGTGGTTCAGAGGTGGATGCTGTGTGTGATCTAGCTCTAAATTAAAGCTTAAGAGCTTATGAAGGTGCATAGGAGTAATTCTTATTATCTATTTTGATGTCAGAGAGGTGCATAACAGAACTATCTTTTTCTCACTTTAGGAGTGTAATCAGGGAGTTCCATGTTTTACAAATCATAAAGCATCATCATCATCATCAGAATATCAGGTCATCTCTCCTAATTTTCCTTGTATTGGCTAGTTAGCTCTCTGCTGCTTTCTTCAGTGTATAACACAAAGGATTATGAACTGGTCACTGATCATAGCCAGGATATTATGTGTTTGAGACGTAGGTGAATCTTGGCATCCATGTCAAGGTTCATAGTAAAGAGTTATAATCGGAGACCCGATCATAAATATTTGTAGTGTTTGGAGTTTTATCTGCTCCTTGTACTACTAGTTACAGGGAAAAAAATCCCTAAATACTTTGATGGCTTTCAAAGCCATAAAGCACTTAATGAATACTGTCAGAAAGACAGAGTAAGAGATTATTTGATGTTAGAAAAAGTTAGGGACACATTACTGGCACAGAAATCTGTTTTTTATACTGCTGCTGTCATTTGCTGGTCAGTACTGGCAGGTTTAACTGCCTAGCCTGATACTCAGTCTTAACATGTGAAGCAGGGGGTGCTTAACATTTGTTAAGATTGGGTCTCATACTATAGAAGTATTTAACTGATTTGTCTTTTTCTGGATAGCAGAGCATAAACACCACACTGCAGGCACTATAACACCTTTCCTGCAAAGACTGCAGTATACTAACCTGCAAAGACTGCAGTATACTAACTGCAATAGTCTCTTTGCAGATTTCTTGGAGAGCCGAATAAAATCAGCTGTTGGATGCTGGTTTTCTTAGCAGATGTATTAGTGAGGTCTTCCCATGTGGGTTTTCATGAGTTGCTACTGTTTCCTGACACATCCCAAAGACGTGCCATAGGTAAACTGGTGACTCCCCAAATTATCTGTAGGTGCATGTGACGTGTGCTAGAATGTGCATATATATGTGAGTGCATTTGTCTCTTGAAATATACTGGCATCCTGTCCAGGACTGGTTTCTCTGACTTTCACTTGTTGCATGCTGGTATAGGCTCTGGCTTCTACATGGCCCTGAATCAAATAAACCAAGTAAAATGAATGAGTGTATATTCCCTTTCTTTTGAAAAATGCCTTTAGGTAGGGTATGTCGTGTGTGTGTGTCTGCACATCCTGTGACAGACTGGAATCCTATATGGGACTGATTGTAGGTGTAGGCTGTGGGTCCTCTATGACCTTGAACTAGATAATGTTGTTAACTGGAGAATGAATGAGTGCTACTGCAGCAGTGTTATCTAGTATTGGTCAATTACTATGGAATGTAGATTTCTTCTTTATAGGAGATTCTGCAACTTTGAAACTGACAGTATGGCACACTGTTTATGGTACTGAGAAACAGACTATGTGGTGATGTCAGTTTGTAGTGTTATGTATTAGCTTTTGCTGAGTAGTGAAGTGGACTGGTCCATGGACCGTTTTTGTTCATGAGCCAAGCCATAAGTGTTAGGGTAAATACTAATGTATGCATGTGTGTGTGTGTGTGTGTGTGTGTGTGTGCACACTTGCTTGGTCACATTACTAGATAGGGGATCACAAGTCTGGATGTGTATGTGTGTTGGAGCATTCATGTGAGTGTATGATGCATGTTTCCATGAATGGGAGCGAATGTGAGGGGGGCTTATTTGTGGATAAATAGATATGTGTGAGTGCACGTACACGTGAGTGTATGAATGGATATGTGTCTGCTGGCAAGCACACACATGCATCTGGAGGGTGCCTTTGCTAATGCAATGTATGGACTGCAAAGAAGAACAATAACAAGGTCAGGTCTGGCAGTGATTCAGAGACATGGTAATGAGCTGCCAATGAGGTCTTTCTCATTGCAGCTATAACATGTCTCTGAATCAGAATTTCTCTCCATCATGCTTGATAAGTACAGCACAGCGGGACAATGAATAGCTTTGTTGCCTCACAGCAAGAGGTTCTTGTCATTTGTCCCTCTCTAACATAGATGACAAGCAGACTGGATATTTCATTTAGATGCTTTAATACATAGAAACACATCAGGATGGATAGCAGCATCATAAAATATAAAAAACTGGTTAACAGACAGACCTTGCATACTAGTGTGCTTACATCTCAACAGCTTTCTGCAAAATGGCAATCAGATTTGCACGTGCTCAGTATTTATACACTTGTGCAAGCCCTTGGATAGCTTCTTAAAGGTACATACACACACATTGATCTACATCCTCCCTCTTAAAAAGATTGCCCTTGGTAGAAACAACATTAAAGTTAGACATTCCTTATTATAGTACTTTAGAAACAAACACAATGTTCATGTCCAAGTTGCCATGTATCTGTTACATGGTCTGGAGATACAACCGGATCTCATAACATAATCTGGACTGAATTTAGCAACAGGGACAGTCTTCGGTGAGCAACTCAGGTGAGGAACTTCTGGATTCGTCACAGAAATGGGAATATTGTTTGGAACTTCCTCTGGAATTGGAAAGCTGGACAATTCACTCTGAGATAGTGTCTTTCTCACAGGCTGTGTGCTGTGGTATAGGCTCAGACACCAGTCTCAAATGTTTCTGATTCTGCCTAAACTCTGCTCCATGTGATTCCACAATGTACGATCTCTGCTCTGGGCAAATATTCTTCACTACATCACTCCAATCATAACCTTTGGATGGTTGCATGTTTACCACTTCTCCTTCTCTTAATGGATTGAGCGGTTTGCTGGTCTTGTCATAGTAGGGCTTCTGGGTTAAACGCTTCTTCGGCAGATTGGCTTTTACTGACCTGTTATTCTTGACACATGGAACCAACAATTGACAACTGATTGGTAATGTGGTTCTGGTTTGTCTCAAGAGAAGTCTCTGAGCAGGTGAACCAAGATGTTTATCACAAGGAATATTTCTGAGATTCAAGACATTCAGGAAAACTTATCACTGTTATCTTGTTTTGACTTCTTTAGTAACTGTTTTGCACTTTGAACTGCAGTTTCTGCCAAATCATTTGACTGCAGGTACTCTGGGCTACTCGTGACATGAGTAAAGTCCCATTCGTCAGCAAATCTTTTGAACTGTTGGCTTATAAACTGCATGCCATTGTCAGAACTAACTTTGTGCGGACTACCATGGACTGCAAAACAATGCTTCATCTTAGTAATGAAAGTACGGGATGCTACGTTAGGAAATAGATCAATCTTGAACCAATTGGAATAAGAGTATACTAACACCAAATAATGTTGACCATTCCACTTGAAAATTCCGGTGGCTACTGTTGACCAATGTAGTTCAGGAATCTGGTTTAGCTGAAGTGGTTCTTTCTGTTAATGTGGCTTTGTACTATTACACACGGAACAAGATAAAAGTGCTCTGTCAGTGTCTTGTGACATAGAAGGCCAAAATATTAGTCCTCTCACCCTTCTTTTGGTAGAGTCGGCTCCTGGGTGACCACGATGCAAGATAGTAATGTACTCTTGTTGCAAGGACTTTGGAACAATTACTTTCGGACCTTTCAGAATGATACATTTGTCAGACAAAATCTCATCCCTGTATGGAAAAAAAGATTGCACTTCTTGAGGTAATCTAGATTGCTTTGATGGCCATCCTTGTTTGATAAAGTGGTTGCGCCTTTGTAAAACTGGATCTGTGGCCGTGTGATTTCTCAGCTCATCAAGACGTGTGGAAAAATAATTCTCACTTCCTTGACTTCAGAATCAAGGTACTCATTCTTATGCTGTTCTGTGGTGTTTCTGGGCGATCTGGAAAATGTATCAGCAAGATAAAGAAGTTTGCCTTTCTTGTAGACGAGTGAAATTATACTTTTGTAATCTAAACATCTTGCATTGCAGTCTGTCTGGAGCTGAATACATAGGTTTTGTTAAGATAGTGACTAGAGGTTGGTGGTCTGTTTCTATCTGGATAGGTCTATCATAAACATAATCATGGAACTTCGAATATGTAAACACAATTGCCAAAAGCTGTTTCTCTATCTGGGCATACTGCATTTCAGTCTGGATAGAAGTTCTCGAGGCATAGGCAACAGGTTGACCTTCTTGTAGAATGTCTGCACCAAGACCAAATTTCGAAGCATCACATGAAAGAGTAACTGGCTTGTGAACATCATAGTATTTCAGACTTGGTGTTGCTCTAACCAAGAATAGGATACATCTTTATGTGTCAGCTCTGTAAGTGGTTCTGATAGTTGGCTCAAGTCTGGAATAAACTTGCCTAAGTGGTTAACCATGCCAAGAAAACGTTGCAGGGCTTGAACATTGTCTGGAGCTGGCATGTCAAGAATGGCTGTTTGCTTAGAAGGGTCTGGTCGTAGGCCTGAGCTAGTGAATGAATGACCAACGTAAGTAAACTCTTGTAGCCTGAATTTGTATTCCTGTGGACTGAGCTTAAGATTCACTTGATATGCCCTTTCCAGAACTATTCTGAGGTTTCTGTCATGCTCAGCTTCACCATTACCTCCTACTAGTATGTCATCTACTATAATAGCACAAGGATACCCAGAAAAAAAGTTGCTCCATTGCACGCTGAAAGACTTCACTTGCAGAATTTATCCCAAATGGCATTCTCAAAAACCTGTACCTGCCAAACGGAGTACTGAAAGTAGTGTGCAATGAGGATTTCTTGTCAAGCTGAATTTGCCAAAATGAGCTGTTTGCATCCAAGACAGAAAAAACAGTGGCATTTGGCATAAGGGTTATGACTTCTTCGACTGTGCATATTAGATGATGAGATCTTTTTAGTACTTTGTTCAAATCTCATGGGTCAGTACATATTCTGGTGTCATCTGAGCTTTTCTTATGAGCTACCATCATGGAAGATACTCATTCAGTTGGTTCTGCAACTGGACAAATCACACTTTGTCACACCATTTTATTTAACTTGCCTTTGACTCAGTCCTGTATGGCTATTGGAACTTTACAAGCTGGCTTGATAACTGGAGTGACATCTGGATCTAATTTCATGGAGTACACAACTGGAAGCTTCCCTAGTTTGTCTTCAAAAAGATCAGTGTCAGCAGAAAAAATGTACTGGGCGAAATTAGAGTAGTGATCTTTCAAGCTAACATGATGGACTTCCTTATTAAATGAAAGCAGTCCCATTTTCAAACTGTCTCTGAGCCCTAATAATGACTGGACGTGCTTCTTGACCACGTGAAATAACAAGTCATAGCATCTCGCAGCAGAGTGACATGAAAGCACTACTGAGCCTTCAGTTTGAATTTCTTCACCTCCATAAGCAACAAGCTTTGCACACTTTGCCAGATCAAGCCTTTCATCATGACACAATATTGCAAATGTTTCTGCTGACATGACATTGCACTTGGAACCTGTATCAACTTTGAGCTCTTCGGGTTTGCCATTTATCCAGCAGTACAAAATACTTCATTCTTGGCCCTTAAATCTACTACATTGACTGTTTCATTAAGCACTGACACACCATCAACACAAAGAGTAGGGTTACAGCTCTCTAACTGATCAACTCGTCAACAGACAGACCTTGCATACATACATGCTTACATCTCAACAGCTTACTACAAAATAGCAATCAGATTTGCACGTAGGCAGTATTTATGCACTTGTGCAAGCCCTTGGATAGCTTCTTAAAGGTATATACATACACATTGAGCTACAGTTCTCTGGTTCAATTCCCAGCTGGGATGCCTTCTGTGTGGAGTCTGCATGTGCTCCCTGTATTCACGTGGGTTTCTTCTGGGTGCTCTGCTTTCCTCCCATGCTCCAAAGACAAAGCAGTAGGTGGACTGGACACGCTTAAGTTGCCCCTTGGTGTGAGTGTACATGTGAGTAATATGTAAGAACAACTGTGGCAGGACTAGCCACCTGGTGGTGTGAACCTTGGCTCTAGTTGACTGTCAGTGTTAAAGTGGAAACCCAACATCAGGTGGTAAATAGGAAAAAGGGGTCGTGAATGGATAGATGTTAATTGACGAACCCATTTTGGACAGTTGATATAGACAGAGGGGAAATTCTGCTAATTGCAGGGTTAACCTTTCATTGAAGATCAGAGTTACAAAGCATCTTAATAATCTGATTGTTGCTGTCTGTGTTGTACCCTTAGGGTGCTGCTCTTAATTTTTGTCAGCACTACATGCCTTGTAATGTTGTAATCATCAGGTGTGATTTACCTTACCTTATGTTTAAAGCATCTGTGGATGTAACAAACCGTATTCTTGACCTGCAGGGATGAAGTGGCTGTGTACTAGAAAACTGTAAATCCAGTCAGCTGTAATAACATAAAGAAAATTAGAATAAAATGATGTGAAGAACAGGCTGATAGTATGCCTTATGGTGAAATGGACTAGTAACGCAGGAGCATGTGTGCATGTGGAAGTTGGTGTTAGAACAGAATACTTCATACACACCCGTACACACACACACACACACACACACACACACACACATATGCACATGCACAAACACAGAGAGAAGACCAAGAGAAATTTTGACTTTTAAATACAATTTTATACGTAGAAGCTTCACATTTGGGTCTTTGCATGTCTGAATATGATAGCAGATGGCAGCCTATGGGCAAAACCTTGGACAGTTATCACTTTTCCTCTTAAGCTTGAGTCAGAGCATTTTGTTTTACTATGGAATTTTTTTTTTGTTCATGGTAGATGTGCTGTTGTCATTTGGACTGTTTTATCAGCTGGGAGATGGGAACAGAAATGCGTGCTGGCATTTGTGGAGAGTTAGAGTGCTGTATGTCTAGGGTGTTTTCTTCTTGTCTGTCTGACTCAGACAATGGGACACCTTTTGTTTTTAAATATCTTTGTGTTTTGGATTTCATATCTGGACATTTGCTGCTCTGAACATGTGTTTATTAGTATTTCATGGACTTAACAGGTAGCGTTTCAGAAGTGCTGATTTGGACTGGATGAATTTGTTTTATTCCACAGAAATATTTATCAGTTTGCTCTAGGAATTTTTCTACTTAGTTTGAGGGGTTGTCCTTTGTTTATGTCATATGTGCCTTGATATGAATCATGATGTTGGACTTGTTTATTGCACTTGTTTATCTTTCTGGACTCCATATATTAAAAATATCTTTTATTTCTAAAATAATAAAAACATTTTTGTATTATTTTACCAACTGTATTGTGTTTCAGTTTGAAATATGTATTAATGCTTAGGATTTAAGCATTTAAATAAGTGTGCAATTTGATGTTTGAATACTGTTTTTGACCTTTTTATGGTCATGTGCTAATGTACTGATGCTGTTTTTTGTGGTTTTTCATTTTGTCTGCTCTGCTAAGATCAGTTGGATTACGTATGTGTAAAACATTGGCTTAGATGCAGTGCCTTATAAAGCTTACTGTGAGAGTCGTTTATCAGAGTTACGTTTGCTCTGTTTAGTTTTGTTGGCATTTTGCTGTTTGCAACCATTTTGTAACACAAATGCTAGAGTACCAGTACTTGCTTTCCTAAATGGCAGTTACAGTTTATGCAGAATAAGGAAATAGGTATTTTATTTATTTATTTATTTATTGTTGTAGGCTGAGTAGGTCTCACTCTGGCTTATTTTCAGAGACAACTCAATGGTCTTCATACAATTATTTAACCAGGACACTGGAGAAAGTTCCATACTTTTTTGCAGTAAGTACTATGGGTCTTTTACATCAATCTAAGCTACCAGCAGCTCAGAAACATGGAACAATCTTGAGACATCCGAAGAGGAAATATGGACATAGGAAAGAAAAAGAGATTTAATATGGTGTAATATTTATGCAAAGGAGAAAGCAAAACTAACGAATACAAAAAGAGCAGCACCAAAGATATTTGAAGAGAAATACAGACAAAGGAATCTGGACATGGAAAACTTTACAATACAAAAAGTAAGAAGCAAAGAGGAAAAGTAGAAAAGGAGATTAGTAATGGTGAAATTAAAGAAACAGAAACTGAAGTTATGGAGTACCTGCAAAGTGAAGGATTTAGTGTTGAAAATCTAATTCAGAAAGCACCACAACAGGATAGAGTAATGGAGATCCAAATTAAGGGGAACCAGTGGAATGGGAAGCAATTGGTCAGGTGCCATATGAAGATATTTTGTAGCCTTCCACAGGAAACCATTATAAATGGTGACTTGAAGCTGGACAGCAAAGGAAGGAACAGGAATCTGTGGAAACTCTGATGCAGTCAATGTTGAGGAGTGATAGCCCAGTGAGTTCCCATATGACAGAGCAACGGATGGACACAGGATGAAATGGAAGAGAATGTGCCACAGGAAGATGCTATAGAACTTTCTACAGAATGCCCACAGAAAATGAAGACCAAAAAATGCGCCCTCAGTTTAGAACAAAATGAGCTAAGAGAAGAGTTTCTTGATTTAATATAGATAGCTAGACATATTAAGATCAATGAAAGAAATAGACTCCAGAAGATCAATAAAACCCCAAAAGTCAGAAGTCTGATAAAAGAAATGAACACAGTAATTAGGACTGTCCATAGAGATCCATACGATGTAACAGAAGTCTTCTTCTTCTTTTGGCTTTTTCCTGGTTAGGGGTCGCCACAGTGGATCACCTGTTCACTCGTGATCGGCAATGGAGTTTTACAGTGTCGAGTTGCCAGCCCGGTGCCCAACCCTCCACAGAAGGCACACACATGCACACATTCACTCCTAGGACCAATTTAGTGTGTCCAGTCCACCTACAGCATGTCTTTGGGATGTAGGAGGAAACCAGAGCACCCAGAGGAAACCCAAGTGACCACAGGGAGGACATGCAGACTCCGCACAGAAGGCACCCTAGCTGAGGATCAAACCGGAGAACCTCTTGCTGTGAGGTGGCAATGCTAACTGCTGCACCACTGTGGCCACCCCCGTGATGTAACAGAAGTAAACAGGATATATTACTATGCAGCTAAATTAATAATTGATAAAGTTCTACCACAAGAACACAGGGTAGTGAGGGAAGGAAAGGGGAGAAATCGAATACCATCATGGAAGTATCGAATAGAGAAAGCTATAAAGCAATTAAGACAATAAGTGTCACTGTTAGAGGGGTATAGAAGAGGGAACAGAGCAACAAAAATACTAAGAAAGATAGAGGTGATAAAAGTAATGCGCAGCGTTAGAATAGATCAGGCTCTATCATGTACTATCGCAAATAAACTAAAACTCTTAGCACAGGTGGAAAAACTTAGAAGATACGCAGAAAAATATAAAGGAAAAGTACAAAATAAGCAATTTATTGATGACCCAAAAAAGTTTTATAAACAATTGGAAAACAATGTAAAAGGAATTGAAAGACCACCAAAAAAAGAAGAAATAGATCCATTTTGGAGAAGTATCTATGAAGATCCTGCGGAACATAACAATGTGAACCTGCAACGGATCCTGGAAACTATCGCCCCATAAGCCTGACTAGCTTGGTCTGCAAAGCTATGGAAAGGATCATCATGGATCTCATAAATAAAGATATTGGGGGCCTACAGACACTGGATCCTACCCAGTTCGGCTTTGTTAAGGGCAGATCCTGTCTCTTAAACCTGGTCGATTTCTTTGAAACAGTCACCAAGGCCATTGACGAGGGGAAGGTGGTCCACACAGCCTACTTGGACCTCGCAAAAGCCTTCGATACAATACCCCACTCAGGCGTTATAGATGAGCTCACCAGCTTAAGTATAAACCCCTATGTCACTAGATGGGTTGCAAACTGGCTCAAGGACAGAACCCACATGGTTAGAATTGCTGGAGCCATGTCAGACTTCAAACCAGTTACAAGTGGCGTCCCACAAGGCTCAGTCCTGGGACCTGTCTTGTTCGGTATATATTTCTCGGAGGTACAGGCCAACATGGAAGGACTGTGGCTGACAAAGTTCGCAGATGACTGCAAACTAGGTGCCATAATCGACTCTCCAGCTGACACAAGCATCCTACAAAAGGGCCTCATAGAAACAGACAACTGGTGCCAGAGCCATGGCCTCAAGCTAAACGCCAAAAAGTGTATAGTCATCCCCTTTGGCAAAAGCAAAGTGCCCACAAATTACCACATAGGTGGTAATCCATTAATGGAAGAAGTAATTAGGGACCTGGGGACCCAAGTTGATAGCAATCTCTCATTTGAAAACCACGTGGCCAAAGTGGTTAGAAAAACATTTTATACAGCCCACCTAATTGTGAAGGGATTCACATCTAGATCAGGGGAGGTCATCGTGCCTCTTTACTCATCCCTCATCAGGCCCATAATTGAGTACAGTGCCACTTTTGGGATGTACCTTACCAGACACCTGCAGCAACTGGAAAGACCCCAAAAGTACCTCACCAAGAGGATCAAAGGGCTCAAACAGATGCCATATGCTGCCCGGTTAAAGAAACTCCAGCTCTACTCAGTGGCATACCGCCTGCTCAGAGGCGATCTGTCCCTGACATATAAAGCCATGTCCAACCCAGAATTAATGGACATGCTGCACCTCAGAAAATCCAAATCCCATCGAGCTATGCGCTTGAGAGACTTGAACCTCAGCACTGAAATAAATAGGACATGCTGGAGGGACAGATTCATAACCCAGAGGCTCCCTTCACTCTGGAATAAAATCCCAGTCCAGGTTAGGCAGAGTCCTTCATTGACTCTCTTCAAGAGGAATCTTGATGAGTGGATGGGAGATCGTAGGTTTACCCCGGGTATCACTTCTGTGTCACTGTTAGACAGAGGCACAGTATACTAACCTCGAAAAAGGGCATAGCAAAATAAATTTAAAATGGGTGGCGAAAGCCAAACATATTCTGGCTAGGCTTGTAAATGCCCTAGGGCAAATAGCCTAGTATGAACCTATGAACCTATGTGCTAAACAGATAGAAGAAGTAAAAGAAAGAATAAGAAGTTTAAAGGTACAGGATATGAAATGGGATGAAGTAACAGCCAGAGAGATTGCAACAAGGTTATGAAAAACCTGAAACTGGAAACCCCAGGCCCAGATGCAGTACCTAACTTCCGGTTAAAAGTAGTAACATCTTTGCATGAAGATTTAGACATGAGTATGCACACCACAAACAGATACCAACCTGGATAACAACAGGAAAAACAATGCCCCTACTTAAGAGTGAACCTGCAAGCTACCCTAAAAATTATAGACCAATAACTTGCCTTCCGATGACGTATAAACTATACATGGGAATTGATACCGACAGAGTTTATAGTCATTTAGAAGAAAACTCAATTATGGCAGTAGAACAAAAGGGCAATAAAAGAAAGTCTTATCGAACAAAGGATTATTTGCTAGTAAATAAAGTCGTAGTGGCGATCTGTAAAAAGGGGAAGAATCTTAAATATGGCATTGGCTTGACTAGAAAAAAGGATTTGATAGTATCCCACATTTATGGATAAAAGAGTGCTTAAAGATGCATAAGGTACACTGATTAACTATATTACAGTGACCTTGAAACAGTAGCAGAGCACTTTGCAGTTAAGCCATGATAAAGGACAGATTATTATTCCAGGGATAAAAATTCAAAGGGTGATATTCCAGGGTGACTGTGTGTCACCGCTGCTATTCTGCCTTGCCCTTATCTGTCTAGTGAACATCTTAGGCCATGGCTATAATTTGGCTCCTAGAAAACAACAAAGTGTAAATACTTCTCATCTTCTCTTTGTCGATTATTTAAAACTGTATAGCTCATCAGATGAGGAACTGAAAGGACAACTGCAAGTTGTCAAAACTTTTTAAGATGGTATAAGAATGTTATTTGGTCTTCATAAATGTGCAAAAGCAACCTTTAAAGCAGAAAAACTGCAGCACCAGGAAAACATCAGTTTGGGACAAGAATGTGATATAAAAGAACTTGAGCAAGAGGGAGTGTATAAATATTTGGGAACTGATGAAGGATGATGAAGGATCAACAATAAAACATGAGCAAATGTGAATAAAACTTAGTAAGGAGTAGTTTAGAAGACTTAAATTAATCCTGAAAACAACATTGACATATAGGAACAAAATGCAAGCTATATATCAATTTACTATTCTTGTCCTAATTTACAATTTTAGAGTGATTGACTGGCCCCAAAGGTGTTGTACAAATTAGATAGGAAAGCAAGAAGGATGCTTCATGCTCACCAAATGATTTATAAAGTTCATTGCCTACCAAGATTATGTATTCCCCGTTCTGAATGAGGGGTGGGCCTACTTAAAACTGATTATGTGTACAGATCTGCAATCCTGGGACTCCAAACATATCTGCTAACCTCACAAGCCCCAAATGTAGTGAAAGTTTTGAAACATGAGGAAAATAAATCTAAGATGACTTCACTCCTTAGGCTAGCAGAAGCATATCAACGTCAAACAGGAATGGAAATCAAACCACAAGTGGGTAAAAAACAGACAACAACTGAATGTGCCAAAAAACAAAAGAAAGAATATAAGGTGAAGGACCAGATGAGAAGGCAAAAAATGTAGAAAACGCATAAATATAGTTGCAAGTCTAGAAAACGTCTGGAAGATCCTCATGTTGATCAGGAATGAACAGAGGAATGGTTAAGGAGAGGCAAATTCAAACCAAGAGATGAAAGTTTAATATTGGCGGCAGAAGATAGTGGGCTACATACACATTAGTTTACAAAGTCCATTGAACATGTGGGAGAAACAGACAAATGTAGGTTTTGTAAAACAGAATTGGAAACAGTTGCACACCTCTTTGCTGGTTAGGACATAACTAATGGAAGAAGGACTATATACTGAAAGGCATAATAATGTGGTGAGACTGTTGCACTGGGGATTGTGCAAACTTTATGGTATTGAAGTGGCTGAAAAACACTGGAAACATGAGCCACAAAGTATCATAGAACATGATGAAGTCTACATCACATTGGATCATCCATTCCCAACAGTTCAAAAGATAGATGCTAGAAAACCGGATATAGTTGTCCAAGAAAAAAGGACAAAAGTAGCATTGATCATTGAAATCGCCACACCCAGTGACTACAGTGTTCTGTGTACAGAGAGACACAAAGTCATAAAATATCAGGATTTGCAAGCAGAAATGAGAGCAATGTGGAAGAAAGATACCCAGATAGTTCTAATAGTAGTAGGAGCAATAAATTAAGAAAAAGTCTACATTCATATTTAGATATGCTACCACTGCATGTAACTCCATACCAATTAGAGAAGGAGTCATTACTGGGCACACTGTGCGTGCTGTGAAGAGCACTTTTGGCTGACATCAAAGAGTGAATCAGTACTAATTTCATGAACTTTAATTGTACTTTGACTTAGGAATGGGGTGCATTCCCATCATGGTATTAGAAACCCAAAAGCTTTGGAGAAATTAAAAAGGGAGAGACCTTAGTTTAATGTCTCCTATCTTGCCGGCATTAAAGGTTAATTCTAGGATATTTTAAAGTATTCCTTCATTGTTTCTGTTACAGAGGATGTCAGCTAGATAGCTCTGTAGTTAAAAAGATGTTGGTTTATTCTAGTGTGAGGAGGTTTCAAGAGTGCAGTGACATTGTATCATAGGAGTTTAGTAGGCTAATGACCCCAGGGGAAATTTTTAAGCCTAACCATGTTTCTTAAATGCATCTGATCCCTTTTGATACCCATGGCTATTTTAAGGGGTATATGTATTCTTGGGCATGGATGGGCAAACATTTATATGCTGCCTTCATCTTATAGAGACATAGGTCCTAGACCTGGGTAAAATTTTGATTCCCAATCAACTGGTCCAAGTTATGCTTGAAGTGGGTTAGGGAAGAACTCTAGTTCACATGGATGGGAAGCCTGTTCCAGAGAAGGGGTAGTCTCTGAGATACATTCCTATCCCTCCAATGTGTCCTGTTCATGTTGTAGACAAGGGTTAGATCCCTAGATCAGGTAATTCTGATGCCAATTATTTTGCAGATGTGCATAGACTGACTCTCACAAGTCTATAGGAGACCAAGTACAGGGATAGGGTTTGAGGCGGTCTTCATAGAATATGTTGTTTACACCTTATATTCTTTTTGTGAGGAAACTTTGTGGATGCTCCAGTTGTTGCATACACCTGGTCAGGTACATACTGTGTGGAGCATTGCACTCAGTGATTGGTCTGACAAGTCCAGTGGAACAATAATATCCTTGAACCTAGATACCATATCCTTGCTTATAATTTGCGCAACATAGAATTATTTACTTAACTGTAGACACATGATAATCAAAGGCCAGGTTACTGTCTACATAAATTCCCAAATCCCTGGCCTCTGGGTCTACACTTAAGGGTGTAGTATCATTGTGGTAGTTTCCAGGGATGGCCATCTTCCCAAAAGAAATTATTTTGCATTTCTTGGCATTGAGTTTTAGACCACGACTCTGGCACCAGCTATTAGTCAGTGTCATGTCTTTTTGAAGAGTATTTATATATTTGGGGAATTATTTGACTCTGCCTAGTTTGCAGTTGTTTACTAACATTTGTCAGCCAGAGCCCCTTGACTTGACTTCAGAGAAGAAGATGCCATAAAGGAGAGATACAATGCTAAATCTTGAGGGACTGTGCTAGTGACTGCACTTTTTGTGGAGGTAGACTCCGATATCCTAACTTTTTGTGATGTATGAGCCAGCTGGCTATCCAGCAGGTGAAATGGGGTTTATACATAATTTTGTGAGTTTGTCTACAATGCCCAAATGGGGTATTGTTTTGAATGATTTGACCAGGTGAGGGTAGTCAGTGTGCATTGTTTTGCACTTGTCAATTCCTTTGGTGACCTTCTTGAAGAAGTCCATCAGGTTGAGTAGGTATGACCTACCCTTGACTAAACCAAACTGGTGTGGATTCATTGTCTGAAGTTTTCGTTTGCAGTATTTGTACTCTTTCTCTACAGTCACCCGACTAACTTGCAACACTCTCACAAGCATTCCAATCCTCATTAAGTCATCTTCTGAAAAAGAGTTTCTAATTAGTTAGGATAGCATTTTAAAAAGTAAAGCCTGTAACTGAACGGCATTGTGGTTGGCATGTGTAGGAAGTGACACTTGTTAAACCACACCACTTGGTCTTAATGAAGTACATGGACACCAGTAGTGCAACAATAACGGTTTGCAGTTGGTATTCAGTCTCTCTAAGTATACATGTCAGCATTTTAAGTCATGTATTTTGGTGTTTTTAGACACCTATGGTAATAAGCTGCTTGGTATTTAAATTTACCTCTGTTTTTAAGATTGGAGTTATACATTATAGCTTATGTGTAAATCTGAGAGCAGCACAGCCAGTTTTGATGTGGGAAAGATCACAAGAGTATGGGTTCTTTTCTTCCACTGTTTGTGTATATGGTGTTGAAAAACTCGCACCTTAATGCAGCTTTGTGTGTGTGTGTGTGTGGGGGGTACTCCTAAGGTGCAGTCCTTCAAATGAAACATTAAACTGAGGTCTGTTCTTCCCAAGTCTGATGACACCTCAGGTGGATGTAAATGATCCAGTGACAATTAATGTGAAAGTTTCTCTAGTGCCTTGGCCAAATTAACACCAATCAGTATAATTAAGGTATCTTGAGTCTCACCTAAATAAGCTGCATGCCTAGTAGGAATAACCCAACCAAGAAAACCAAATAATTATCTCCTGATGCTTGTTCACACATTAATGTTTTTGAATAGAGATGGGAGAGTAACTGGAAAACATTTTCACCTCTTATTCATAATAAACATTTTTGCAATAATTCATGAGCACCAGCAAGGTTACAAGGCTAGTTCAACTGATGCCCGTAGTTAATTACAAAAAAACTAGATTCTTCTGTCTTTTGTCACAGGCCAGGTACCTTTGCAGACTCCTGATGCTTAGAAGCTCAACCTGGTGGAATCAAAAAATTGGTTCTAACTGAGAAGTTGCGCATCTCTTTTCTTCCAAGATATGAGACTTTTGAGCAGAAGTAATTAATGAAATGTGTAGTTGTGCAGACAAACATTGTGTTGTGGGTACCGTTAGTTCCATAGTCTGTATTAAAGATTATATTGATTATAGTACAACTTGCATATGTATACATATATGTATATTTTATTTACTTATTTATTTTCAATTTGGTTACTAGGAAAGTCTGACTGGACACGGGTCCTTTTTCAGTGCAGGCCCAGGGAGAAAAGCTCCACAAATAACATTTACACACAACGTAGTAGTCGTCAATTTGAATTCACACAGTACAGTACATTAATGACAGGTAGCATTATTTGACATAAGACATAAAATTATATATAACAACACTTTAAAATATTAGTTTCAACAGAGAGTAGTTGTTACATTTTTGCAGCTGTCAGTAAGTAAAGCAAGGGTAAGGTGTATCGGTAGGTATAATTGTAAGTGATGTGAGGAGAGAAGAAGTATGAGATGCACATACACACATATGTTGGGAGTCCAATGGCATGAAACAGTAGTAGCTGGAGAAGAACTGCAGACATGGAGGGAGTATGTAAATGCTACTGTACCTACTGTTTGGTTTGGAAGGACATAGCTGTGAGGCAGAGATCTTACCCAATGAGCCACCTGCCTCTTGTCCTGAGTGTATATTCTGTTCTTTTACCCTCTGAGCCAACTTCTTTCTGCTCTGAGTGGATAGTCTATTCATCTGTTGTACCTTGTTACCGTGCCTCTCCTCTGGGGCCTATCAGTTGTTGTCATTGCTACTTGTACTGGCATAATTCCATCTTCCTTTATTATTGTATTCATTGCTAAATCTGATAAGCCTAGAAGACATTGTTGCTGATTGCCTGGGGCTAACTGTGAGTGCTGTCTGCTTAAATAACTTCCTCAAGTACATGCAGTATTCAGGCGGAGAAATACAGAATCACATTCAGGATTAAAAGACCTCGTAGATTTATCCCTGTGTGCCATACATGCTAGTGAAATGTATCTCATTTGCATGCTTTAATCGAAAGCCATGAATGTATAATTTTTTTAAGCTATATCAGTTACCTGGCTACCAAAAGAATAAACTGGTGATGTTTGATTGGAAGTCTGCTTTAGTGATATCACTGTGTAATGGAAAGCACTAAAGGAGTCCTAGCAACATAGGATAAAGTCTGATATCTGAGTAACGCAGTGGGAAATCATGGAAAGCACTAAAGGAGTCCTAACAACATAGGATAAAGTCTGATATCTGAGTAACGCAGTGGGAAATCATGGAAAGCACTAAAGGAGTCCTAACAACATAGGATAAAGTCTGATATCTGAGTAACGCAGTGGGAAATCATGGAAAGCACTAAAGGAGTCTTAGCAACATAGGATAAAGTCTGATATCTGAGTAACGCAGTGGGAAATCATGGAAAGCACTAAAGGAGTCCTAGCAACATAGGATAAAGTCTGATATCTGAGTAATGCAGTGGGAAATCATGGAAAGCACTAAAGGAGTCCTAACAACATAGGATAAAGTCTGATATCTGAGTAACGCAGTGGGAAATCATGGAAAGCACTAAAGGAGTCCTAGCAACATAGGATAAAGTCTGATATCTGAGTAACGCAGTGGGAAATCATGGAAAGCACTAAAGAAGTCTTAGCAACATAGGATAAAGTCTGATATCTGAGTAACGCAGTGGGAAATCATGGAAAGCAGTAAAGGAGTCCTAGCAACATAGGATAAAGTCTGATATCTGAGTAACGCAGTGGGAAATCATGGAAAGCACTAAAGGAGTCTTAGCAACATAGGATAAAGTCTGATATCTGAGTAACGCAGTGGGAAATCATGGAAAGCACTAAAGGAGTCCCAACAACATAGGATAAAGTCTGATATCTGAGTAACGCAGTGGGAAATCATGGAAAGCACTAAAGGAGTCCTAGCAACATAGTATAAAGTCTGATATCTGAGTAACGCAGTGGGAAATCATGGAAAGCACTAAAGGAGTCCTAGCAACATAGGATAAAGTCTGATATCTGAGTAATGCAGTGGGAAATCATGGAAAGCACTAAAGGAGTCCTAACAACATAGGATAAAGTCTGATATCTGAATAACACAGTGGGAAATCATGGAAAGCACTAAAGGAGTCCTAACAACATAGGATAAAGTCTGATATCTGAGTAACGCAGTGGGAAATCATGGAAAGCACTAAAGGAGTCCTAACAACATAGGATAAAGTCTGATATCTGAGTAACGCAGTGGGAAATCATGGAAAGCACTAAAGGAGTCCTAGCAACATAGGATAAAGTCTGATATCTGAGTAACGCAGTGGGAAATCATGGAAAGCACTAAAGGAGTCCTAGCAACATAGGATAAAGTCTGATATCTGAGTAACGCAGTGGGAAATCATGGAAAGCACTAAAGGAGTCCTAACAACATAGGATAAAGTCTGATATCTGAGTAATGCAGTGGGAAATCATGGAAAGCACTAAAGGAGTCCTAACAACATAGGATAAAGTCTGATATCTGAGTAACGCAGTGGGAAATCATGGAAAGCACTAAAGGAGTCCTAACAACATAGGATAAAGTCTGATATCTGAGTAACGCAGTGGGAAATCATGGAAAGCACTAAAGGAGTCCTAACAACATAGGATAAAGTCTGATATCTGAGTAACGCAGTGGGAAATCATGGAAAGCACTAAAGGAGTCCTAGCAACATAGGATAAAGTCTGATATCTGAGTAACGCAGTGGAAAATCATGGAAAGCACTAAAGGAGTCCTAGCAACATAGGATAAAGTCTGATATCTGAGTAACGCAGTGGGAAATCATGGAAAGCACTAAAGGAGTCCTAGCAACATAGGATAAAGTCTGATATCTGAGTAACGCAGTGGGAAATCATGGAAAGCACTAAAGGAGTCCTAGCAACATAGGATAAAGTCTGATATCTGAGTAACGCAGTGGGAAATCATGGAAAGCACTAAAGGAGTCCTAACAACATAGGATAAAGTCTGATATCTGAGTAACGCAGTGGGAAATCTCAATGGTAAGGCTGTTTGACTTTCTTGGTGAAAATGTTCTGACTGATAATATAGCTCTGGGGCATGTTTAAGTTGTGTCAAACAGTTAACCGCCGTCTCAGCAGGATGCAGTGGGCCAAGACCCAGGGAAGGGTGCTCAGTGAGGGACCAAAAGAGCAGTGCAGTGAGAAGCCCATCCTTTGAAAAGAAGAATCATTTCAAGAACATCCTCTGTACTTTTTTTTAACACCTTTACTAAATTATCAGTTGTGATATAGGCAAACATACATTAATATAAAAGAAAACAAACCATATTAACATGTTCCCAGTTATATACATTATACATCTCATAGTTTGTTTTGTGTAACTCTCATCAAACAAACATTACATAAATTGCTCAGTTCCTGCTTTTCCTTAAACCTCACTCCTACTGTAGAATATTGTTCTGCATGTATTGTGTCTACAATTCCCATTTATTTCTCTGTAATTTGCTCTTCCCTTTTCTAAAGATCTCATTTCTGGTTATTTTATGAATTTTGCAATATTCAGTATTTCAAATACTGTTGGTGTAGACTTTGATGTCCATTTTCTAGTGTTTTTTTATTTTTATTTTTTGGCAGCCACCAAAATTAAACTTAACAAGGCTTTATTATGTCTAGGAAATTCATATCCTGTATCCCAGCTCAAAAGAATATTTTTCTTAGTTACATCCATTTGCTCACCCAAAATGTCTGACGGAGTACTCTGCAGAGAATTTTTAAAATTTGCCAACTTATTACACTCGTAATACATATGTTCCTAGTTGCCTCTTTCTTCCCAATCACACCTCCAACATTTGCCATCTACCTGAGGACAAAATTCTTTGGAGTCTGCTTGGGGTATAAAAATACCAATGCAAACATTTCCAAGCAAAAATCCTAAACCTTCTAGACCTTGCTGCATATTTAGGAGCCATATGTATGTCCTTCCATTGTTCCCTTGTAAATTGCTTATCCACTCTGTCTTCCCAATATTTTATAGCCTCCTCTAATTGATTCTTATAGTTATTATCGATTATTTATATGCCTTACTAATTATCCCTTTTTAACAGCAGCTTCTGTTCTTGATTCACCTTAAAACTCTACCAGTGCATGTCTTTCACTTAGGCTCCTCTACCCTTTTTTTTTTGCCTACATTGTGATATCAATCCCTGGTAGGGAAGGCAGTCTCTATTCTGCAGTCCAGATGTCTTCTTGATGTATTCCCATCCCATTACCTTTCTCTGTACAGTTATTTGCTCCCAGAACCTTGGTCCGTTTGCCAATTTTCTCTGGTAAATTCCAGCCCCCTTTTGCCTATTCGGATTTATATCACAGCATCGAATTTGCAAAACATCAAACGTGCCATTCATCAAATCTGTTCATGTGGAAGACTGCACACCCACCCCCCGCTACTTATATATACCAACTCTGAAGTCACACTACAGTGAGGAAAGGGCATATTTATGGATCCTCACTGTACCGCGATCCCACAGGTACAGATTCAATGAATGGCACGTTCAATGTTTTGGCCGTTCAGTGTTTTGCAAATTCAGTGTTGTGATATACACCCGCCTATTCCCTGTACCCCTAATTGCAGTCATCCCTATTGGCAAAATCTCCCTTTCTGTTCTCATGTTGGCTTGTTTGTTAGAATACTTTCTGCTACTTATGAGTATAAGATTCTGTACAGCTGTTGTTACTTTCCTCAAGGATCTACATCCAAAATCCCAGTCTCTCATTTCTTGAATTTTCCCTGTTTCATCATCATCATCCGTTTCTACTTTGAATCATAACTTTCAGCTTGTGTTATGTGTAGGAACCTTAAATGCACATCTCTAAAGTTCAGATCAGGTAATCCTAAACCACTTTATTCTATTGGAAGGATCATCCCACTTAACTCTTGCCCTCTTCCCTCTCAGATAAATTCCTTCAACTTTTTATTAATTATTGTTCACAATTTCTCTTGTGGTTGATAAAATATGCCTAATCTGTATATAAAACTAAAGGAACAAAAATATTTTCACTGCTTGTATCGTATTATCCATGTCCATAAATAAGTGCTTGCAGTTTCTTAGTTTTTCCTATTGTCTTTTGTTCAGTCTCTTCCCACATATCCTTAGCTACCATAATAGAAGCCTTTTTAATCCATACTCCTAAATACTTCATCTTATTATGTCCCCATAAATGTCGGTATTGCTGAACCAATTCATGTGTGAGTACATAATTTACAGCTACAGCCTTTGTTTTATCTTTATTTATTTTATATCCCGAAAAGACTTGAAACTGTCTCAGAATTTTCCACAACACTGAGATGCCCTTTTTCTGGTTGTCAGTTGCAAAATAATATTGTCTGCAAATAAAGCCGAGTTTTCTTGATTACCTCCTAATTATATCCTTGAATTTCTGTGTCCTTTATTTTCTTTGCCAAGACTCTAAATATAAAGCAAGTGACAAAGGAGGAAAGAGGACATCCCTGCACAGTTCCTCTGTTCAGACACTACTTATGAAAGAGAAGTCCTCCCACTTTAATTCTTGCCTCCTATCCCTCACATATCCTCCAAATCAACCTTATTATTGTGTTAGGCAGTGCAAATGTTTCCAGCTTACTTTGTCAGATGCTGTCTTTCTCCATCATGGCCCACCAACAACAGAGGTATTTTCTTACATTCCCTGTAGATCATCATTGTTCTGTTGATTTTTGTCAATTGTTTGCCTACCCTCCACAAAACCACATTGATCCATATTTATTGATTTTAGCTAGTGTAGACACAAACACTTTATGATCTTGGTTTAAAATTGAAATGGGTCTATATGAAGCTGGGTCTGATGGTTCTTTACTGTATTTAGGTATTAAAGTCACCAGAGCTTTCTTCCATGATGTTGGTGTTTACCCTCCTTTTAAAATGCTGTTAATCAAAACCTTCCAGATCTTTATCATTTTCTTCCTCTGTAACTGCTAAACTCCAGGAATACCATCCATTCCTCGAGACCTTCCTCAGATTGAGTATACATCACCCTTTTTATCTCATCTGCTCCTATCTTTACTGTTATTTATTGAGCCTCATCTACGTCTAACCTTAGCATACTTGTGTTCCTTAAATATTTCCATTTGTGCTCTTTCTTGATTTCCACATTTGTGTGCTTATACAAACTTTCATGACATTTCTGAAATATCTCTAATACCTCTACAGGATCTCTGGTTATTTTTCTTGTTATAGGCTTCCTAAGTCTGACAATGACCCTTTCTGATTTCTGTTGCCTAAGTCATTGTGCTAAAAGTTTTTGTGCTCTGGAATTATCAAGAAACAGTTGCTGAACAGCAATATTTCAAAACTCGTGCATATATCCAGATACTCCCTTATTTTCTCTTTAGCACTCTGCAGTTGCACCTCTTCTTGTTGTGTGACATTCCCCTTATTCTGCAGTAATTTAACCTTTGTCAGCCCCTGTAAATAATTTCTATTACTTCATAACCATTTCTTTTTTCAAATTTTTCTACCCTGTTTTTAAATTCCATTTTAATTTTATCCCACTCACTTGCTATAACATCTCTAAGAATTTCTCGCTTCCCTAATAACTGTCAAATAATTTCCAGTACCATTCCACCTTCTGTACTCTTGGTCAAATGTAAGGTGGACAAAGTTTCATCTCACTGAGTACTCTTCCCTTAGTATGTAACTCGTTGACCGTTCTTTTCCAAAGGGATCACTGCTGTTGTGGTTTCTGTGTGTTGGTCAGAAGCGATTCAAATTTTTTCAACTTTTCATTTTTCTCTGAAGTTGTGCGGGTCGTGGAGTTAATGTACATAAATTAAAGTGTGTAAGGGGCATGTCCCTAATCAAAAAAAAAAACAAAAAACTTTTTTTCAGTCTGAAGCCACAGTTAGTTTCATCAAGTTGAAGCTTTGGCCTCTTACTATTGACAAACCCTGTAGAACAAGTTGGGACCCATTGACAAAGCCTGTGGAACAGGTTGGGTCCCATCATTAATAATATTTCTGCCTATAACCCCCGAGATCTGTATTGGTCCCATACATCAACATTTACTATCAAGACTTGACGTAACTGAATAGGGTAGTTCAGCAAGACCTGACTTGGTGACTGCTTGGAGCGAATAATAGCTGCCTTGTAGCTAAGGAAATATCAGACTGGACTAACTACAGCAGTGAATGTCCTGTAAAGTGGTGCTTTATGCCTGTATCTTCTTTCTGTAGAATTTTGTGATACCGTCATTATCTGAATCAGAGAAAGGAAAACTTAACTGATATGGTCATATATAAACATGATTGCTTGACTGTTCTTGAAATCATTCCATCACAGCCTTGCACGAAGAAAGATGCAGGTTGAGATTGGAGCAAGATTTCAGAGTAAGAGAAACCGTGCACATTGATTAGTTGGTCTATCCTCTGTTTTAGTGCACTTGCTGGAAAGAAGGGAAAGCCAAAGAGTTTGTTATAATCGTCAAACATAAGGTGCTGACTGAAATGTACGGCTTTATTATGTAGCTGTAATGTACACTAAATTGAACTGACTATTTGTTTTGGCATTTGTACTGCAGTGCCACGTTTTATGCTGAAGCTATTAAGTCTTCCTGACATTTTGCTTTTGCAGTACATGTCATATACAAGTGATTAATAGCTTGAGGGTGCTTTTGAATAGCTGGTCCAGCTCCAATTAATTAGCAGCATTGCCTTTATAATTACCAGGGTAATTGTTACTGTACGTGACTAATTGCTACTGTGCCTGAGTGTCTTTTTATTAGGTTAATCAGGTTGAGCACAGAAGGCTAACTGCTGCAAATTTCTTCTTTTCTGTACACAAATTGGTCACCATATAGTAAAGTCAGACAATGCTCTAATAAGAGTGTGATTTTCCTGAAGCTGTTGTTGGACCCATCACCCCTTACAATTAAGTAAGGGTGCTATGATTTTAATGACATCACTCGGTAAGTTGACTGACTTGTTACAACAAGCCAGTGCTGCAGTGTTGAAGCAGTCGTCTTTGGGTAAGGTCCTTAATGTTTGGGATAAGCAGTGTAAATCAGAAGGAAACTCAGTCTTCCAACCCTGGCTTACTGTTGTCATTAAACAGTATTATACTACTTTGTAGTTTGTGGGTCAGTAACAGTGACAGGTAACTTCACAGGGTACTATTAAAACATATGGTAAGGTTTTGCAAGCATCTGCCAGCTGCTCTGTGTTTGCAGGCTAAGTGCATTCCTGCGAAGTGTTAAGTATTTGTTTCACATATGTCATCAATGGGCTTTGTTTGCAGTACTATTTAGAATGCTAGAGAATAGATAGGGCAGTGTAAGATGGGGAGGATGAGAGGGTGTGTAAGAGAGAGAGAGAGAGAGAGAGAGAGAGCAACTATGTGGGATGTAGAACAGAGGTCTTGCTTCAAGAACTTATGTGGTAAAGGGCATGAAGTCTCCTTTAGGCTGTCTGTCATGCCTAGAAAGGAAGATTAGAATCCATCTTAAGGAGCTGTGAGTGAACAAAAATACTGATTAAAGGATGGTAGTGGCCAGGACATTGATGGGAATGTAAGGGAGAAGAAAGAAGGCTTGGAGAGGTGAGTAAAAGTGCAACACAGTTGTAACCATTTAAAATGTCAGAACCTGCTAGAGCACATCCCAAAACATGAAGACTGAATGGCTAAAAGATCGGACTTGCATATACTAAGTTCGAGATGCCATTTCTTGGAATGTTCCCTTTTTCTCAGAGGTGTGGTAATCTTGGAGTTAGTATATATAAGTTTTGTGGGTATGGGGGCTTGCCCCCAATATGGGGACTCCCGACTGGCGTTTCGAGTGCTAACATTTCAATATGGAGCTTATCACAAGGTGTGCATGGTCAATATTACAAAGAAAAAGAGAGGAAACAGGCATGGCAATGCATTGTAGGAGCTAGCACATATAGAAAAGGAATAACTGTCCGAGTAGGAGAACTAACAAAATGGGCCAGTTGTGGAAATGAGTAAAAATAAGATGAGGAATGTGAAGAAAAGATAAATGAGATTGAAAACAAGGAGTGGATGTACAAGTTGCTATGAAATTTTAGGGAGGAAGAGAGCATTCAGCAGGGAAGTTATGAAGAAAGGGAAACTCTAGTGATACTGAGCTCACTTACTGAGGAAGTAAGGTGCTAAGGATAAATACGTAAGAAGAAAGGGATTCGCATAGTGACACCAGTGACTGTTTAGCATGTAGGTTGGGCTATTCAGGTATTAATATGGGCAAGCCGCTAGGAGGAAGCTCTATCCACTTGTTTTATTGTGCACTGAAATAGATGTCTTGGAGGAAGAAGCTGAGAAAACTGTCAGGAGTGTAGCATATATGGAGTTATAGTACTGATAATGTAGGTGTATCTTTAAGTGGGAATTGAGTGGTTACGTCTGTGTGCCATTTAACTTCATCAGTGCAGTTTAGTCTGATACCTCTTCATTCAGTGATCTTTATTTCTCATGTGTGTCCGTATTCCACGTGGTGCCAGATGTAAAGCTACTTTGATACCAAATGCTATTTTTTTCATGCTGCACCAATTTTTAGACCTTCTGAAATGTTTTTCTTCAGTCTACAAGTTCTTCCTCCTCAAAATCCTCTATATTATTACAGCCACATGCAGTGGCATGCCAGACATATTTTTTTTATATGTATTTGATGTAAAACATTCATGTTTACAGATGTCCTAATTTAAATAACTGTTAGCGGTATTTTTAACATATGGGTTTTTTGTCCACTAACATCCAGTTGGGGTACCAAAGCTTTATCTTTCCATGGGTATACACACCTTATACATGACTTCAGCTTGTATGCGTCAGGGGTATATAGGCAGATGTATGCATGAGAACCTCAAAGTGTCTTGCCTATAGCACGAACACAGGTTGTGCATTCGTCAGACTGATCTTCTTTGGGTTGTTAGTGCCATTCCTTCACTTTTTCCCTTTCAGATAAGTGCCCCTTTGTGGAACCTTCCTTTTTTTTTGTCTCGATTGTGTTGATTATTTTTGGTAGATGTCAGCTGGGAGGGGTAAGCGCAAGTGCAACAGGCAGGTCCTGTACAAGGACCCCCACACTAAGTGCCTTTTTTGTTTAGGCCAGGATTGCAACTACAGATCCTACTCCATCTGCCAGTCATTTGTTCCTAAAACCCTTAGGTTAAGGTTTTCCTCCCTTAATATGTTCCTCGAAATTCAGCATCTCAGGTGCCTGGCACAAGCCAAAATGGCAGAATCCCCTGCATCTGATGTCACACTTCCACCAAAGAAGAAACTTAAATGATAGTGAGGTGACTTGCAGCCTTGCATTCTTGAGTCAGATGCACCTGCTGAAGTTGCAGAACCCAGGGTCTGTCAGATATCTTCTTAGTTGCCCACTACTGAGACCCTGTCTGAGCTGGTATGGCTCCTGAGGTCTTGCAGGTGGTGGATGCCTGAAACTAACCACATCTCATTTTTTCTGAGGGTCTACATGGCATTCCTCAAATTCCAGTCAAGGAAGAGGTTCCAGGCACGCTGACTGTAGTTTGCTAAGGTTCCAAACCTCCAATACTCATTCAAGCAGACACCATACCAAAATAAATAAATAAATAAATAAATAACAGAAAACTAGGCATGTGCTCTCCCTCTACAGCCTGCAAAGAAAAAGAATGGATGGTCTTCTCCCATTACTTATTTAAAGCTATTATGGCCCTAAAACACCCATCTTTTGTATTCCAGCTGCCACAGGACACACCACAAAGACATACTCAAGGTTCCACTTCCTCAGAGGAGGAACAGGATCTGAATTTGGATCATTCCCTGGACTATTCCTCACAGATGCATTCCCCAGAACAGTTTTCCTCTGATGAAGGGGATTCTGTCTCTCCTGAATCCCCTATTGAGGAGGCCTGCTTTGGGGAAGTTATTCAGAACATGATGAGGCATTTTGAATGGCAATCAAAGCAAATCTCAGATGTTCAAAAGAGATAGTATAGTTTCCTGGAAATGGGTATTCCAACCCCCTCTTCAGTCCCTCCAGTATTAGATTCATATCAGGACACACAGCTTTAAATCTAGATCTTCAGCTCGTGATTCTCAACCACTAGCACCTAAAACACTAGACAGATTCTACAAGGTGCGTGATGAACTAAAATATGTTTGTAAGAACCCTATGGCTGACCCTGCTGCTATCTTCCTGTCCTTGGATAAGCCTTCTAATCTCCTGCCTAGTGCTAATGCTTTTCCTCCAAACAAGGATATTAGGCATATGGATAGTTGGGGAAAGAAGACCTACAACTCTGCCACCTTTGCATTCAGAGCTATCAGTTACGAGACACAGATGAATAAATACTTGCTATCTGTCCTACAGTCTCAGAGGAAGGGCATGTCATACCGACAGTCTGCAGAGTCTAAGCAGAAAATGCAAACCTTACTATCTCAAGCTACTCACATTGCTAGGCATAGCACCAAATGCAGTACTGCTGCTGTGGATGTCTCTTCCAGGGCTGCAACCACAGGTTCAGTCATCAGACGATATGCATGGTTGTGCAGCAAACCCAGCCCTGACAACTTCAAATCTAAAACCCTATATTCATCCCTAAACAAAGACCTCCTGTTTAGCTCAGAAGCTGCAGAACTCTTCAAAGCCATTCAAGAACAGGGTAAGACTATGAAAGACTGTAGACAAATTTTACCTTCTACATTCACTAGATATCACAGGACTGACACAGCCAAGTCTACTTCCTTTGTTAAAAGGGACCTTTGGTCCACTCGCAAACAAAGAAAAACATCAAGAAAGAGATTCTCTGAAAACCACATAGGGAATCGTTTTTAGGTAGGCCTCCCTTCTGAGGCAAGAATCTCTGACTTCCTTCCCAACTTCTCCTCTCCACCACTCTTTCAAAAAGACTGTCTCTGTCCATTCCTTTCTGGAAAAGGATAACCACAGACAAATGAGCCCTAACTGTCATCAGAGAAAATTGTACCATGTAATATGAAAGCATTCCCTGTCTAAAGGGCCTGCCTCCTCCTCCCACTTCCATTTGCTCAACTCTATCATTCAGGACTTACTAAATCAATATACAGTATATTTCAGAGCATTTGTTATAACTGTATTTGCTATAACTGATTTAAGTATTTTTTTCTGGCTTTTTGAATATTTACTGCTTAGCGACTGCATCTTAGCCTGTTTATACAGCTCTGCATTCTATTTAAACTGTTTTTGTGTTGGTTAACTGTTTTGCACTCTTAAAAAGTTATTTGTTGCTTAATTTTACCTGTAGGCTAACACACTCAAGTGTGCTAGCCACTTAAAAGCATTTATAGCATTTACTGTCTGTTTTTTTCCTTGTCTCTGTAAAAAAAAAAAAAAAAAAAAATCTCTTGTTTTCCCACCTTACTGAACTAGAGTAGTCCAGTTTCAGAGTTGCTGATCCCTGGGCTTTGTTTTTAGTTCCTGTTACTGATCCATTGCCTTATTAGGAAGGAGGGAAGTTTCTTTGCTTACCAGTGGGAGTGGGAAGCACTGAGCAGCCTTTTGTCCGAATTGGTGAAGTTTCAGCCAGAAACTAGTAGTCTATTGGTCGTTTGGGCCAATTCCTAGCTCCTTTCAGCCCCTGCTATAAAACACGCTAAACACGTGTTTTCCAGCTTGTACCAACTCTGCACAGATCCTCGTGGTGGCCTGCAGAGTGATCCAAGCAGCAGAGAGCTAAAGAGTGACTTTCTACCAGATATAGGTATTTTTGTGGCTTTCCCACTGTTATTAAGCTAGCGACTGCATTTCGCCTGTTTTACTGCTACTTTAAGTGATTTCTGCATTTTACACTGTTTATTGCACTTTAAGTTACTAATTGTTGCAAATTGTTTCTGTAGGCTACACACTAAAGTGCGCTAGCCGATTTACAGCATTTATAGCATTTACTGTCTGTTTTTTTCCCTTATCTCTGTAATAAAACAAAAAAATCTCTTGTTTTCCCACTTTACTGAACTAGAGTAGTCCAGTTTCAGAGTTGCTGATCCCTGGGCTTTGTTTTTAGTTCCTGTTACTGATCCATTGCCTTATTAGGAAGGAGGGAAGTTTCTTTGCTTACCAGTGGGAGTGGGAAGCACTGAGGCCTTTTGTCCGATTTGGTGAAGTTTCAGCCAGAAACTAGTAGTCCATTGGTCGTTTTGGGCCAATTCCTAGCTCCTTCAGCCCCTGCTATAAAACACGCTAAACTGTACTGCTGATCTAACCAGCATATCCTATAACTGAAAAGTTCATCTCTACTTGATTCCCAAGTAGACTATTCTCTATCTGTAAAGCCTAGCACTTACTCCTACAGTACTTGCACCTTGATAAAGCACTCTTATTATAGATAGTACCCCACCAGCCCAAAACCCACTTCCCGAGTCCTTTGAAAGTTCTTTATCTACTACTTCTAGTATGTCGAGGATCAGTTGCTAGTGTCCTCTCCAGCTCAACTGGTGAACCTGGGAATATTGAGGCAATGTTACAATTGCCTCATGTACACAGACAATCCTCTCCTTCTCCCACAAAACACAAATACATGCGAGAGATGCAACTATACGGCCAAACTGGAGGCTGAGCTCTCTCAACATAGGACTGGCAAGACCAGACAGGAGGAGAAGGCAACCACACACAATACATACCCAGTCACACATGGTACCATCACAACTTCAAATCATACACATACTCACACAAAGACATACTCGGAGGCTCTGGTCAAAAATTTACCAAAACAGCAGAGGCCACCAAAGCAGACACCCAAACAACTACCACCTCACGACCCAACACATGCAACACATAGACCACACAGTCAGAGTGTCAAACAGTCACAGCCCTTAAGGCCAAACAAAATGCCAGACACACTTGTCATTGGTGATTCCATAGTCAGACACACTGGCGTCCCGCTCACCAGACTGAGTAAGGAGAAGGTCACAGTAAGCTGCCTGTCGGGCGCTAGAATCCGCCACATAACGCAAGCACTCAGGTCTCTCAACAGCAGGTACAGTGCGACTCAGTCATTGTCCACGCTGGTGTCAACGACCTGAGACGCACCTCCTTGGACTACATGAAAAGGGACGTCGAGGAGCTCTCTGATTATGTAGCCCAGGCAGGTATGACCCTGACCTTGAGCAGTATCCTACCTTCACCTAGAATGATGCCACAATACAGTGATAAGATGATCAGCTTTAATAATTGGCTTAAATTCTGGTGTCATTCAAAGGGGATCCAATGTCTGTCTGCCTGGGATGACATGCTGGACAAGCCACGCAGCTAAGCAAGGGACGGCTTGCACCTGCCACCCCTGGGCTTCCGGATATTGGCAAAGGCTCTTGCCACCCCATAGTGCCTTTTTAGGCAAGGCTCAAATTCTAAACCTACCACCCTAGAACACCAAAAGGAAAAACTAAGGGTAATGCTGCTCAATGCCAGAAGTCTCAATCTCAAGATGCACGCACTCGAGGCCCTTCTCAATATGGAGAACATCGATGTCTGTGCTGTGACAGAAACCTGGTTCAAGGCTCCTGAGAGCACCCCAGCACTAACAGGTTTCACCTCATATCATAATGCCCGGCCCCAAAATCCGGACAACACCAAGAAAGGAGGGGGTGTCCATATTCATAAAGGACACCCACACCTCAAGGTTGGTGGCAACGCATCGATGCATCGGAGACCATCCAGGTGCAATTAACCATAGGCAAGACTGCTCTGCAATTTGTAGCATGTTACAGGCCACCCTCTCAAACTCAGGAACCTCACATGGCCTTCCTGAAAACATTGGAGGGATAAATGTATCTCCAAACACCATCATACTAGGTGACTTCAACTACCCTAATATAGACTGGGAACACTACTCAAGCCCGAACACTCTAACCCAAAGATTCCTGGAGTTCATAAACTCAAATGCCATGGAACAACTAGTCACCATCCCCACAAGAGGTGAAAACATACTTGGTCTCATCATCACGAACATGGGATCAAAATGTCAGAACCTGCTGTGAGCACATCCCAAAACATGAAGACTGAATGGCTAAAAGATCGGACTTGCATATACTAAGTTCGAGATGCCATTTCTTGGAATGTTCCCTTTTTCTCAGAGGTGTGGTAATCTTGGAGTTAGTATATATAAGTTTTGTGGGTATGGGGGCTTGCCTCAATATGGGACTCCGACTGGCGTTTCGAGTGCTAACATTTCAATATGGAGCTTATCACAAGGTGTGCATGGTCAATATTACAAAAAAAAGAGAGGAAACAGGCATGGCAATGCATTGTAAGAGCTAGCACATATAGAACAGGAATAACTGTCCGAGTAGGAGAACTAACAAAATGGGCCAGTTGTGGAAATGAGTAAAAATAGGATGAGGAATGTGAAGAAAAGATAAATGAGATTGAAAACAAGGAGTGGATGTACAAGTGGCTATGAAATCTTAGGGAGGAAGAGAGCATTCAGCAGGGAAGTTATGAAGAAAGGGAAACTCTAGTGATACTGAGCTCACTTACTGAGGGAGTAAGGTGCTAAGGATAAATACGTAAGAAGAAAGGGATTCGCATAGTGACACCAGTGACTATTTAGCATGTAGGTTGGGCTATTCAGGTATTAATATGGGCAAGCCGCTAGGAGGAAGCTCTATCCACTTGTTTTATTGTGCACTGAAATAGATGTCTTGGAGGAAGAAGCTGAGGAAAACTGTCAGGAGTGTAGCATATATGGAGCTATAGTACTGATAATGTAGGTGTATCTTTAAGTGGGAATTGAGTGGTTACGTCTGTGTGCCATTTAACTTCATCAGTGCAGTTCAGTCTGATACCTCTTCATTCAGTGATCTCTATTTCTCATGTGTGTCCGTATTCCACGTGGTGCCAGCTGTAAAGCTACTTTGATACCAAATGCTATTTTTTTCATGCTGCACCAATTTTTAGAACTTCTGAAATGTTTTTCTTCAGTCTACAAGTTCTTCCTCCTCAAAATCCTCTATATTATTACAACCACATGCAGTGGCATGCCAGACATATTTTTTTTTATATGTATTTGATGTAAAACATTCATGTTTACAGATGTCCTAATTTAAATAACTGTTAGCGGTATTTTTAACATATGGGTTTTTTGTCCACTAACATCCAGTTGGGGTACCAAAGCTTTATCTTTCCATGGGGTATACACACCTTATACATGACTTCAGCTTGTATGTGTCAGGGGTATATAGGCAGATGTATGCATGAGAACCTCAAAGTGTCTTGCCTATAGCACGAACACAGGTTGTGCATTCGTCAGACTGATCTTCTTTGGGTTGTTAGTACCATTCCTTCACTTTTTCCCTTTCAGATAAGTGCCCCTTTGTGGAACCTTCCTTTTTTTTTTGTCTCGATTGTGTTGATTATTTTTGGTAGATGTCAGCTGGGAGGGGTAAGCGCAAGTGCAACAGGCAGGTCCTGTACAAGGACCCCCACACTAAGTGCCTTTTTTGTTTAGGCCAGGATTGCAACTACAGATCCTACTCCATCTGCCAGTCATTTGTTCCTAAAACCCTTAGGTTAAGGTTTTCCTCCCTTAATATGTTCCTCGAAATTCAGCATCTCAGGTGCCTGGCACGTTTCAAAATGGCGGAATCCCCTGCATCTGATGTCACACTTCCACCAAAGAAGAAACTTAAATGATAGTGAGGTGACTTGCAGCCTTGCATTCTTGAGTCAGATGCACCTGCTGAAGTTGCAGAACCCAGGGTCTGTCAGATATCTTCTTAGTTGCCTACTACTGAGACCCTGTCTGAGCTGGTATGGCTCCTGAGGTCTTGCAGGTGGTGGATGCCTGAAACTAACCACATCTCATTTTTTCTGAGGGTCTACATGGCATTCCTCAAATTCCAGTCAAGGAAGAGGTTCCAGGCACGCTGACTGAAGTTTGCTAAGGTTCCAAACCTCCAATACTCATTCAAGCAGACACCATACCAAAATAAATAAATAAATAAATAACAGAAAACTAGGCATGTGCTCTCCCTCTACAGCCTGCAAAGAAAAAGAATGGATGGTCTTCTCCCATGGCTTATTTAAAGCTATTATGGCCCTAAAACACCCATCTTTTGTATTCCAGCTGCCACAGGACACACCACAAAAACATACTCAAGGTTCCACTTCCTCAGAGGAGGAACAGGATCTGAATTTGGATAATTCCCTGGACTATTCCTCACAGATGCATTCCCCAGAACAGTTTTCCTCTGATGAAGGGGATTCTGTCTCTCCTGAATCCCCTATTGAGGAGGCCTGCTTTGGGGAAGTTATTCAGAACATGATGAGGCATTTTGAATGGCAATCAAAGCAAATCTCAGATGTTCAAAAGAGATAGTATAGTTTCCTGGAAATGGGTATTCCAACCCCCTCTTCAGTCCCTCCAGTATTAGATTCATATCAGGACACACACCTTTAAATCTAGATCTTCAGCTCATGATTCTCAACCACTAGCACCTAAAACACTAGACAGATTCTACAAGGTGCGTGATGAACTAAAATATGTTTGTAAGAACCCTATGGCTGACCCTGCTGCTATCTTCCTGTCTTTGGATAAGCCTTCTAAACTCCTGCCTAGTGCTAATGCTTTTCCTCCAAACAAGGATATTAGGCATATGGATAGTTGGGGAAAGAAGACCTACAACTCTGCCACCTTTGCATTCAGAGCTATCAGTTACGAGACACAGATGAATAAATACTTGCTATCTGTCCTACAGTCTCAGAGGAAGGGCATGTCATACCAACAGTCTGCAGAGTCTAAGCAGAAAATGCAAACCTTACTATCTCAAGCTACTCACATTGCTAGGCATAGCATCAAATGCAGTACTGCTGCTGTGGATGTCTCTTCCAGGGCTGCAACCACAGGTTCAGTCATCAGACGATATGCATGGTTGTGCAGCAAACCCAGCCCTGACAACTTCAAATCTAAAACCCTATATTCATCCCTAAACAAAGACCTCCTGTTTAGCTCAGAAGCTGCAGAACTCTTCAAAGCCATTCAAGAACAGGGTAAGACTATGAAAGACTGTAGACAAATTTTACCTTCTACATTCACTAGATATCACAGGACTGACACAGCCAAGTCTACTTCCTTTGTTAAAAGGGACCTTTGGTCCACTCGCAAACAAAGAAAAACATCAAGAAAGAGATTCTCAGAAAACCACATAGGGAATCGCTTTTAGGTAGGCCTCCCTTCTGAGGCAAGAATCTCTGACTTCCTTCCCAACTTCTCCTCTCCACCACTCTTTCAAAAAGACTGTCTCTGTCCATTCCTTTCTGGAGAAGGATAACCACAGACAAATGAGCCCTAACTGTCATCAGAGAAAATTGTACCATGTAATATGAAAGCATTCCCTATCTAAAGGGCCTGCCTCCTCCTCCCACTTCCATTTGCTCAACTTTATCATTCAGGACTTACTAAATCAAGGCACCATAGAAAAAGTGTCATCCTCATTCATAGGGAAAAGGGTTCTATTCCAGAATCTTTCTGGTGCCAAGGAAGGGGGAGGATAATGGAGACCCATTCTGGATTTCTCTCCAAAACACCTTTCTAAAGGTACACACTTTCACTTCTGCCTTTCATTCTACCCTACACCTTTCTCGTATCACTAGACCTACAGAATGCCTACCTTCACATCTCCATTTAACCCTCTTGAAGAAACTTCCTCAGATTTTCTGTGGCTGTCTGTTTACTGCTTTGTGCTTTGGTCTTTCTGTGGCACCAAGAGCTTTTACAAAGTGCCTAGCTTCAGTGGAACCTTCTGTCGCACATAAAGAATTTAAATTTTCTCTTACCTGGACAACCTACTAATTCAAGCATCTGCACAGACTCCCTCCTAAAGCATGTATTCATCATGGTACATCTCCTATCCTTCCTAGGGATCACATTTAACTTCAAAAAATGTCATCTCACAGCCACTTAGACCCTGATCTTTTTGGGTTGCAGGCTAGACAGACACACAAAATGCTTTGCCTTCCTTCCTCCCTCCCTCTGGAAGTTCTCAGTCTAGCCACCTTTTTTTTTTCAAAACATGCACAGCAAGGGAGGTACTTGGTGCCTTGGGTTCATGGCAGCTGCCATTCCAATAGCCAGACTACCTATGCAGAAAATTCAGTGGTACCTGAAATCAGTCTGGTCTCAACTTTTCCATCCCCTGGCTTTTGTCCCAATATTCCCATTACCTGGATACCGTGATCACTCTACTACCTTGCCTCAGAAATGAGCTACTCTGGTGGGGAAAAACAGGTCATGCTCAACCCGGGCCTTCCTTTCACTCCAGCCCCACCCAACTAAATTCTTCACACAGATGCCTCCAGCAAGAGCATGGAGGGCTTGGACAAGATCCCACCGAGTGTAGGGGAGGTGGCCTTCCCCCATCCTGAAAGTACACATCAACCTGAAAGGAATGAGAGCCTTCCGCAAGTGCTACAGAAATTCTCCTAGCTGTGGAAATGGGGCTCACTACTTGTGTATACCAACAACACGACAGTTATGTGGTATCTGAACACACAGAGGGGCATAAGATCTTACCCACTGTGCAGGCTAACACAGGAGGCATAGTACCAAGCCATACAAATGGACATGACTGAATGCATGCTTACATTCCCTTACAGGAGAAAATACTGGCGGACTTCTTAAGCAGGTCCTTAGAGGATCCTCATGGATGGACCCTGAGCAAAATAGCCTTCAAAAGAATAAGGCTTTAATAGGAGCACCACAAGTAGACCTTTTTATATCACCAGAAAAACCACCAACACCCCCCATTCTGCTCCAGGAGTCTTCCCCCCTTAGCTGGGAGGACAGATGCCTTCTCTTTTTAGTGGTCGAGGAGGTTCCTGTATGCCTTTCCTCCTCCTCCACTACTTTCAAAACTCTTTCTAAAAGTTCAGAAGAAAGGTCTAAAACTCCTACTCCTGGCCCCCTTCTGGCCAGTACAATATTAGTTTCCCCGCCTATTGCACCTATCAAAGGGAAACTTTAGGGGAGTCTTGCACTTTAAGCCACCTAGGAAACCTGTTTCTTCTACCTGGAATCTAAACTTTGTCCTGGAAAAACTTACATTGCTATCTTTTGAGCCAACAACTTCTGCCACTTTATTCTGCATCTGGAAGACTATTCTTCTGCTGTCTCTTACTTCTACTCACAGAGCGTCTGAACTTCAGGCTGTTATGGCTATTCCACCCTTTCTCATTTCCCACAGGGACAGGGTGACTCGCAGTGGCAATCCATCACTCATGCATAAGTTAGTGAATGAGATGTCTCTCAACCAGACTGTCCACCTGCCTACTTTTTTCCCCTACTCCCCAAAATAAGGGGGGGAAGACGTCTCCACTCACTAGACATTCACAGGCAGCTAAGCTTTAATTGGACAAAACAAGACCTGTAAGAAAAGCTGACCAACTTTTTATTTCATTCATGGATTCCAAACTGGGCCAACCTGTCTCTAAGCAAACCACTGCATCTTAGATTTCAAAGCCTATTTTTTTCCATTGCACACACAACATGGGAAAACATTGCCTTCCTCCTCAAAAGCATATTCCACTCGGACAGTGGCCTTCTCTGGGGCATTTCGCAAAGCCTGTGCCATCCTGGAAGTGGCCACCTAGTCTTCTGTGCACAGTTTCACCAAGCTTTACAAGATTGATGCTTCTTAAGGTCCAGGGCTGCCTTTCCCAGGTCTATCCTGTCTGGACTCCCGAACAGCTCAGCCTCCCTCTTGTCTCCCTCCTTCAGCTCTGGGAATTACCTGTATGTTGAGTACTGTAACAGTGACTTGTGTTCGAACTTACTGTAAGAATCGCTGTCCTACTGATCACTGTTGCTGTATTCCTTTCCTCCATCATTCCCGTCTTCTCTTCCTCTACTCCTATTTTTCTCTTTCCCTCTGTTGTAAGCTGTCATCTAATAAATGGCTTTTGGGGGAATTTACTTATGTCTTTGAGCTACACCCCTCCTAGCTGACCACTTTCCTCTCTCAGTAGTCTTCAGGGCACTAGCTTTGAGATAATCTGATGTTCTCATGCTTACATCCGCCAGTATACCCCAATGCATGCACTCTGAGATCATACGTTGGATATATATACACCCTTGGGAAACTAACATTTTGTTACTCTGGCTGGATGTCATCGGACGAAAACCCTTATGTTCAGAGTACGTCAACAGTAATTAGTAGGACATCTACTGTTATGGTAAGTTTTTACAAAACTGTACGAAAAAACAGGAGGGAAACCTACTCCTCCTAGAGTGTAGCCCACAGGGTGGGTATAAAATTCAGGAGGGGAGAACACTCTACCTGGTAAGAATCGCACTTTTTGGAGGTTCAGGAAATAGTCCTCAAAAGGACTTTTCAGTAGAGGATTCGTATTGTAGTTGTCTTGGGGGGTCCTTATAGTTGTAGCCCTGAGGAGGGCTGTTGTAGTCCTGATGAGGACTATTGTAGCCCTGAGAAGGGTTGCTGTAGTCCTTATGAGAACTGTTGTAGTCCTGAAAAGGAAGTCCTGATAAGGACTGTTGTAGTCCCGAGGAGGACTGTTGAAGCCCTGAAGAGAGCTGCTGTTGTGTTGGTTAGGGCTAATGTGGCCCTTACAAGAGCCACCCTAGGCACCCTGTCCGATCAGATCATATCTCAGCAGGTGGCCCTTATGCAAGGCTGGGCTCCTGCATATGTGGCCTCTGGGTTCTTAGAAGAACCTTTGTGGTCTGTGTGGCCTTACAGAGGAACCTGGAGGGAATCCTAGTATGCCAGACCTATTACAGTCACCCGTTGACCGGGTTGGGTTTCCGTGGGTTCTTATAAGAAGCTTTATGGTCCCTTGTAGGGCCTGAGCTCTCTTAGTCCTGTTAGTCCTTAAAAGGACTTTTTTGTGGTCCTCTCCAGTCCTGACAAGGACTTTATGTGGAGGTACTCGCTGATACAGATAACAGACAGGGATAGAATACAGACAAAAATACCTCTTTCAAATCAGAATAAAAATAAAAGAACAGAAGAATAAAGGAACAGATAAAACAAGTAAAAAATAATAAAAATGAAAGCCAATAAAATAAAATACACCAATAAGCACATAAATTCAACAATCCAAGTTCAAAGCCCGAGGTGGTGGGCAGTCAGCATGCAAGACGTCCGTTTGTTCTAAAAGAAGACACCTGGGGCAGAAGCATTTGATCCGTGTTTCTTTATTTCCCTCCTTGCAGGTAACAGTTCCAGTCTTCCTCCTAATGTTGCTCTGAGTGAGAATCAGATGCAAATCTGTACGAAAAGCAAAAAGGGGAAAAACCCTGGTCCAATAAAGCTAATAATCCAAAATAAAACCAAGGCTCACCGAGTTACACACCAGCAAAGCTCTTTATTACACAAAAAACAGTATAAATCCACATAAACGCAAAAATACGTTTTCATCAAAATAACTTCATCAGATGCAACACCGGAAATGAAGAAGCAAGCTATTTATACTATAGCACCAAAATCCATTAAATAATTACCATAATTAAATCAGTGAATTAAGAACATTTTAAAGCTACAGGGCACTAAGGACCTTAAAAGTATACTGGATCATGCTTCATCTGTCAACGTAGCTTTACCCCATAGTATTTAACAAATACAAGTAGCAAAATATTACATTAAATTCCTTTAGTTCTGGTGCTTTTAGCTTCTGCCTTCCAGGGACTTCTATTGACCACATTTATTTATTTATTTAATTTATTTATTTGTTTAACATTTGTTAACTGGGAAAGTGTGACTTGGAACAAAGCCAGTTTTCAGTGGAGGCCTGGGCAGAAACACTCCAGACATGTCTTTATAACACGGGAGGAAACCAGAGCACCTAGAGGAAACCCACACGAATGCAGGGCGGACATGCATATTCTGCACAGAAGGCATCCCAGCCGATAATGTAACCAGAGAACCTCTTCATGTGAGCAACAACGCTACCAATGCACTACTGCGCCGTCTGTTTTTTGTTATATACACAATCAGACTCGTACATCTCAGCTATCCTATTTTACGCAGACTGTTTATTTTGCCTCATATGTTTTGGTCCGTTCTTCATAAAATTTGTGTTTTTCAGGCAAATCGCTGGGGATTGAAGTCACTAAGTAATGATATACATTTGAGTTTAAGACTTCATATCCTTCAGAAAATGCAGGCTGACACAAATCATGTTATTCTAACAACTTTTTAAGTTTATAAGAAAAGTATTTAAAGTTTGTCCTTGTTTTCTGGGCCTTTATCCCCCTTTTATTTCAGGCTTTGTTCAGATTTCTTGTGCTAAGAGACTCAGAAGTTTGATCAGACTCGTTTACTTATACAACTAGTAACATCATTTTAGTCTGTGCATCTTAGAAGTACAGTGTTAAATAATGTTCAGTCCAGCATTGCATTCAAGCCCATTTGGCTTATTGTATTATAGCTTGAGCTATATTTAATTCAGTTGGTTATTTTTAACATTTCCCTTTCGTTACATTTTATTGAATCCAGCACCAAGATTTCATGTACTTGGCATGACTTTGTCTTATAAATTGCTCTAAAATGCAACTACGTGCCTTACATTTTTTGCATCCCTAAGGTATTTCTCAGCCCACAATGTCATCAGTCTTTGATCTATATACAGTTTGTCTTTTCACACTGATCTTTTAGGGAATACGAGTGTTTTACTTTTTTTGTGTGTCTTCAGTTAGTAACATACTTTTTACATTTATTTATTTTGTATACCCCTTATAATATTACTATATATTAATGTATGGTCATGATATTGTTCCTTTTACCTCCACGTTTGCCTCTTTCCATCCTGCTGGGGTTGAGGTGTTGGTATAATAGTTAAGGTGTTTGCCTCACAAACACAAGGTACATGGTTTGATTCTCACCCTTGGAAGGGAAATTCGCAAGGCTTAAAATGGCCCTCAAGGGCTGTTAGCCTAGTACTTACATTTGAGTTTGATGAAACCATTTCCTTAACACTCACCTTGCTTTGTGTCCCATGTTCACCTGTCTAGGTAACTTCATAGGATAACATCTGACTTTAATAAGGAGTACAAGCGCCAGTTCCATTTCACTGTATTTACTTAAAAATATAACCTCTTTCTTTACTCTCCTTCCCTTCATTATTTCATACCAAAATCTGTTTCCTTTCTTCAGTGAACCACTTCATCTCCTCCATTCGTTTTGCTAACTGCTTTGTTATGTACTTCCTGTAATTAGTATTTTGTGTATCCTGTTTGTTCAAGTCTTTCACCTATTTTCCTTATATGTTTTGTAGTATTCATCCTAGCCCTTTCATACTTTTCATAAGGTAAGGCATTTTATTTGGTGACGAGGATAGGCACCTCAAACTGTTAGCTATTGTCTCTTTTCTGTACACTGCACTACTAAAATGTTATCGCCCCCTGTTCATAGGTTCATAGGTTGGTACTAGGCTATCGGCCCTAGGGTCTATGCAAGCCTAGCCATAACAATTCCCTGGATATTTCTTCCCACAATATTTACTTCTCTGACATTATCCCCGGGGTAAATTTCCTATCTCCCATCCAATCATCAAGGTTCCTTTTGAAGCGGGCCAATGAGGTGCTCTGCTTGACATGTATGGGCAGTCTATTCCAGAGTATGGGGAGTCTGTGGGTCAGGAACCTATCCCTCCAGCATGTTTTGTTCATTATGATGACAAGGTTTAGATCCCTGGAGTGTGTGGCTCTGAGGGATTTGGATTTCTTTAAGTGGAGCATGTCCAACAGCTCAGGGTTTGACATGGCCTTGTATGTTAAGCAGAGATCGCCTCTGAGTAGACGATATGCTACAGAGTACAGCTGGAGTTTTTTTAGACAGTCAGCATATGGCATCTGCTTTAGGCCTGTGATTCTTTTAGTGAGGTATTTCTGTGGCCTTTCCAGCTGTTGCAGATGTCTTGTGAGGTACATACCAAACAGGGCTTTATACTCTATAATGGGTCTAATGAGGGATGAGTACAGTGGGACATTGACCTCCTTTTTTCTGCATGAAAAGCCCTTAGTGATGAGGTGTGCCACAGTTGTGGCGATGTGGTTATCGAAAGTGAGACCACTGTCCACCTGTGTCCCTAAGTCTCTCATCACACTTTCGATGTTTAGCATCCTGCCACCTATGTGATAATTCATGGGTACATGTTTTTTTCCAAAGGGGATAACTATAAATTTCTTGGCATTAAGCTTGAGCCCATGGCTCTGGCACCAGGCATCTGTTTCTGTAAGGCCTTTTTGTAGAATATCCACATCGTTTGGGGATTCAATAATGGCTCCCAGTTTGCAGTCATCTGCAAACTTTGTTAGCCAGAGTCCTTTAGTGTTGGCCTGTACGTCAGAGAAGTAGATGCCAAACAAGAGTGGTCCCAGGACTGAACCCTGAGGTACTCCACTTGTCACTTGTCTGGAGCTGGATTTGGAGTCAGCTACTTTTACAGTCTGGGTTCTGTCAGTAAGCCAGTTGGCACCCCAACGAGTGACGTAGGGATTTATGCCCAGCTTAGTAAGTTTATCTATGATTCCAGAGTGGGGGACGGTGTTGAAGGCCTTGGCGAGGTCCAGATAGGCTGTGTGGACCACCTTACCCTCGTCCACAGCTCTGGAGACTGATTTGAAAAAGTCAGTCAGATTCAGGAGACAAGATCGGCCCTTCACAAACCCAAACGGGGTGGGATCCAGTGTTTGAAGGTTGCCAATGTCTTTGTTTATAAGTTCCATGATAATGCGTTCCATGCCCTTGCAGATCAGGCTTGTCAGAGTGATGGGACGGTAGTTCCCAGGATCCAAGGCGGATCCTCCCTTGTGGAGCGGGATAACTGTAGCTGTGCGCCACTCAGTGGGCACAAAGCCTGAGGTGAGGCTATGATTAAACATGACAATAAGGTGAGGTGCCAGTTCATTTTGTAGTTCATGTAGTACACAGCCTGGGATGTCATCTGGTCCCATGGATGCTGTATTCTTAGCTTTGGAGAGTGCGGTTTCTACCAGTGTGGCCGTGATTATCGGAATTTGGCAATCTTTTGGTATTGAGATGGGCCCTTTAGGGGGTGAGAGGGGGGTGAAGTTGGCACTAAATCGATCTTCCAGGATATTGGCAATATCCTTGGGATCAGTATATTTAATGCCATTCTTTTGTAGCTCAGAGCAGATCTGAGTGTTGCCATTTAGATTCTTGACATAACTATAGAATGACTTGTGGTTGTCTTTGGAATCTTTGGCAATTTTATTTTCGTAACTAGCTTTTGAGGATTTTATGAGGGATCTCAGCTTCTTACTGAGGCTGGTGAGGGAGTTTTTTGCATCCTGGGATTTTCCTCTTTTCTGCAACAGTTTCTTCCTTCTGTTGTATAGTTTGTTTATAGCAGGGGACCACTAGATTGTCTTCCTTTTTCTGGAGAAGAGCATCTTGTTTTTGTTTGGGATGGCACGATTCATGCACGAGTGGATGTGCTCGTACAGTGCCTTAGTGTAGGATTCTGCAGTCGAACTTCCAGATCCCGTCTGTGTGGGTGTTGTGAAGTTTGTCACTTCTAACTTCAGCAGCATGAAGTTGGCTTTGGAGAAGTTTTTTAAGAAGGTTTCCTTACTGGGGGGTGGGGGTGGGATGTGGATGTCAAAGGTGATTTGCTTGTGGTCAGACCTGACCAATGAGGGGGTGACCACTGGTGTGGAACATCTATCTCCCATGTTGGTAATGACCAGGTCTAGGATATTGGCTCCCCTGGTGGGACAATGGATTAGTTGATCCAGGGTGTTGGAATTTATGAATTCCAAGAACCGTTGGGAAAAGGAGTTGGTACCCGAGTAGTTTTCCCAATTAATGTCAGGGTAGTTGAAATCACCCAGTATTAGGGTATTTGGTTGCATCTTAATATTTTTCAGTATGTTTAGAAAGGTGTAGTGAGAATCTTGGGGCATGGTGGGGGATCTGTAGCAAGCTACAGTTTGGATTGCAGTCCTAGTTGTTAGTTGCACCTGGAGAATTTCAGATGCATTGTGTTGGGCAGCTAGCCTGGAGGTGTTACTATCCTTGGTGAATAGGGACACTCCTCCACCTTTAGTGTTTCGGTCTTGGTTTTGTGGCTGAAAAGTGTGGTAAGAATTGTAGCCTGGTATTGCAGGGGTGCTCTCTGGAGCCTTGAACCAGGTCTCAGTTACTGCACAGATATCGATGTTCTCCATTTTTAGGAGTGCCTCGAGAGAGTGCATTTTGAGGTTTAGACTTCTGGCATTCAGTAGCATTACCTTCAGATTTTGCATGCTTGTATCTGTTACGATGGTGGTTTTATCCTTTGAACCTTGCCTAAAAAAGGCACTATGGGGGTGGCAAGAGCTTTAGCCAGTAACCTGAATCCCAAGGGTGACAGGTGCAGACCATCTCTGGCAAAGCATCGTGGTTTGTCGATCATGTCTTCCGAGGCAGACAAATACTGGATCCCCTTTGAATGACACCAGAAGCTTAGCCAATTGTCCTTATACTGTGGTATCATTCTGGGCGAAGGCAGGATGCTACTCAGGGCTAGGGTCATACCTGCCTGAGTCACATGCTCCAAGAGCTCTTCCATGTCTCTTTTCATGTAGTCCAGGGAGGTACGTATCAAGTCATTCACTCCAGTTCTTTTAATACTACATCTGATAATTTATTTCTCATTCCTCCAACAAATATGTAAAACTGTAATTCATGATGCAAGACTTTAATTCCAGTAATAGTTTCATTTGTAAATCCTGGGCAGCACAGTGGTGCAATGGCTAGCATTGTTGCCTCACAGCAAAAGGTTCTTCAGTTTGATTCTTGGCTGGGATGCCTTCTGTGCAGAGTCTGCATGTCCTCCCTGTGTTCACATTGGTTTCCTCCTGGTGCTCCAGTTTCCTCCCACTTTCCCAAGACATGCTGTAGGTGGATTGGACATTCTAAATTGGCTCTAGGTGTGAGTTTGTGCATGTATGTGCCTTCTGAGGAAGGTCGAGCGCTGGGCTGGCAACTTGACACTGTAAAACTCTACTGCCACTCGTTTTGTGGACTGCTGATCAACTGTGGTGAACCCTAATGGGAGCAGCCAAAAGGAGAAGAAAGTAGATGTTTCATTTATTAATGCCAAAACTATATTTTATTTCCTCCCATACAAATAAACAGCAAATCTCCAGAAACCTAGCATAAAACATTATTCTGCAAAAATGTACTACAATACTGTCTGTTTTTTAAAACTGACTCGTATGTATCTTTCCATGTATGAGTGCCAAGAGCAACCACATCACTGTTCCCCCTACCACTTGTCCTCAGAGTAAGCTCTAATTAAACACTGCTGAAGTAAACCCAGGATAAATGTAATCCTTGGACTGTCCCCATTTTTTTTGCAACTGCCTTGATCCCTAACTCATGTTTTTTATTCACATAAAGACTGACAATATCCATCCCTGTCTAGAACAGCCATCCTGCCATGCATATCCTTTTAATCTTTTCAGCAGTTCTTCTGTACATGTAACTACTAATGTTTATTTTGTTGAACAGACATTATGCTGAACTCTCTTAAACCTTTTTTAATGCAGGTGCAAAGCCCCCTATGTTTATAAGCCTAGCCAAAAATTTAGCCCATGTTTAGGCAAATCAGCACCCAATGTCTCTGTCCAGCAGGGACATAGGTGGAATCCCAGGGGTATATTTTCTGTTTCACATCAAGTTATCCAGGTTGTGCTTAAAAAGGGGTAAAGAGGTACTCTGCTTGATGTGGAGAGGGAGTCTATCCCATAGATGAAGGAGTCTCTGGGACACAAATCTGTCCTGCCAATAAGTCCTATTGATGTCACAGACCAGGTTGAGGCCTGCATGTGGGTTACTTGAGTGCAGCTTGACTTGCGGATATGCAGCAGTCCCATCAAGGTGGAGTCCATGATAACCTTGTATGCCAGACAGAGGTCTCCTTTGAAAAGTCTGTATGAAACTGAGTAGAGGGATAGGACTTTTAGCCTATCTGTATATGGTAGATGTTTGAGGCCCTGGATTCCCCTGTTGAGGAACCTGTGTGGTCTCTCCAGCTGCTGCATGTGCTTTGCGAGGTACATGCCGAAAGACTCATTGTACTCAATAACGGGCCTTATAAGGGAAGAATACAGGGATTTTATGACCGCTTTGTTCCTGGATGAGATACTTATACTTATGAGGTGGGCCATGTAGAAGGCTTTCCATACCATGGAAGCAACATGGTGGTCAAAAGTCAAGTTGCTATCAAGCTGGGTGCCCAAATCCCTTTGTTATTAATGTGATAATTTGTGGGGACGTCACTCTTCCCCAAAGGGGATAATGATGCATTTTTGGTATTCAGCTTGAGGCTATGTTTCTGGCACCAGTCATTCAAATGCTACCAAAAGTTAATACAAGTAACTCCCTTTCTCTGGTTGAATTCTATCACCTCAAGTTGATGCTTGTGTCAGTCAGTCGGTCTTCACCCACCAGATTTCACTGAATAACTCCTATATGGACCTTATGTATAACATAGAAAATAACTCTCCACACACTGGATGTTCATCAGCTACATGGCTATTGGTGTAGTTTTCTTAAGCACAGGAATTTAGAACAGTTTTGTTTTCTGGTAAGGAGGGTGTGTCAGTGAGTAAATGCTGCATGACTGGTTGCACATTGCATGGTGGTCTACCTGCAGAATGCCATTAGGACATTGATCAGTGCAGATGAAGTGCAGTTCACCTGGGGGGTGTTTCTTCTATTGCTTATTTCAAAAATATATCCCACACCAGGTAGCTTGATTGCTGAAATTGCGGTGCAGTATAAGGGAGAACAATAAATTGAGGTCCCATGTACTTGAGTTGATAGTAGCTGAAGTGGATGCAAAAGATCCTATGGAACCTATCAAAAAAGTAGGGGTCCTTTATTTAAATACAAAAATCATTCTTATTTACAAAATGTTTGCATATGTACAAATATATAAATATGCAAATCTGTTTACACATATTCATAATTTCCTTTGCAATCATGCCAAATTTTCATCCTTATTAGACCCCACTGCTTTTTCCATAACCATCAACTGATTTTATTTAATATTGTTGCAAAAATCCATTTACCATTAAACATAATTTCATTTATTCTTTCATTCTGTATAACCCATACCCTGTATTTTTTTACTCTTTTACATTTCAAAAACACATGTTCCATAGTTTATTCTTGACAATGTAAACATATTCTATCACTTTTCTTTTTATAAGGCATATTTCCTTTTACTGGCAATTTATCTGTTACCAGTCTCCACAAAAAATCTTGACATTCTACTTTCTGATTACACCACTTGCTTCTTAATTTTATAGCTGTAATTTTTTTCATCTGTTGGTAATGTTTTATCATTATATTATTATGGCATAATTCTCTTTTTCTATATCATCAATGTTTATTTTCCACAGAAATAGTTTTTCTCGCTGACATTTTATTTCTTCATTTATACACTCTTTTTTTTTTCTCTTTTACTCTTTTTTACCATCCCCCAAAATTTATATTACTTATATTTATACAGTTTTGCTACTAATCTATCATCTTTTTCATTTATCCAGTTTAGCACTTTGTACAAATTTAATGAAGCAGCCTATACTACTGGGATAATTAACCCTAAACCTCCTCCTTCTTTATTTACATACAACACTCCTCTTTTTACTTGGTTTAATATAGAACCCTATGTAAAAAAAAATGTCTGCAATAATTCCTTTTCAAATGCTGTTGGCAACATAAATATACTTGCTAAGTATGCTGTTTGTCCCATTAGTACTGAATTTATCTAATAAGCCTTTTTTCTGAATAATAATTTATATGTTCTCCAGAAAAGACATATTTGCTTTATTTCTTCTATTGTTTTTTCCCATTGAATTCTACTTACCTCTTTATTCCCAAATTTTATACCTAACACAGAAATTTCATTCATTCTAAAATATATACCCCTGATCTTTACTACATCATCTAAGCATTTAGTTTTCTCTTTATTTAAAGCCACCCCTATCACCTCTAGACATGCATTTGTGCAAATTATTACTTCTTTTATCTAAGTTTTTTTTTTTTTTTTTGCAGTTATCTGCATATGTAACAGAACTGGAATTCTTAACCCTTCAGGTGTTGTATACCCTACCTCCTTCATTTTGTAATTTATTTCATGTACTCAGATTCATAACTAATGAAGCCATGGTGGTGCAGCGGTAGCGTTGTCGCCTCACAGCAAGAGGTTCTCCCGTTCGATTCTCGGCCGGAGCGCCTTCTGTGTGGAGTCTGCATGTCCTCCCCACAGTCGAGTGGCATTCGAAAGGCATGCGTAAATGGGTGTGCCTTCGTCGAAGGTTGGGCTTCGAGCTGGCACCTCGGCACCGTAAAAATCTACTGCCAATCATTAGCGGACCGGAGTTCCGCTGTGGCGACCCCTAACCAGGAAAAGACGAAAGAAGAAGAAGAACAACAACTCAGATTCATAACTAATGCAAAGAGTATACAGCTCATTGGACATCCCTGTCTTACACCACACTTCATATGTACCTCTTGGCTTAACCAGCCATTTACTTTACTTTATTATTACTATATTTTGACATACATGATTTCCTAACTTTCTCAGTTGTACTATATTCTTTCATTATTACCCATAAGATTTCATATCCAATTGTGCCAAATGCCTTAAGGTCTCCTGCTATGATTTTCACTTCTTCTTTTCTGTTCATAATATCATCCACAGTTTTTCCAACTATCATTAATAATTCTTGACAACCCTTCCCTTTATACTATATGTGCTATTTTCCATAATATTTTCTATTTTAGTTTCAAATTTTTGTATTATTTTCATAAAGATCTTATAATCATTATTAAACACCAGTAGGTCTCCAGTTTAATTCTGCTCTATTTTCCTTCTTCCATATGAATTTAAGTATTCCACTACATAATTTTTATGCATAAAACCTTCATTTACCCATTCATTCAAAATCTTTAAAAAAAAATTATTTTTTTGCCAGTCCCTTTATTCATTTCGTACTCTATTCCATCTGGGCCTGCAGCCAAATCAGTAGTTACTTTTCCTAATACTTTATCTCTCATTAAAAAAAAAAAACCTTTTCCAACTCTATTCTCTTTTTCTGTTAACTGTTTTACTTTCCATGTTCTTTTCACTACCTTCTTTTTTCTTGAAACATTTCTTGTAAATATTGTACTGTACTGTTCTTTGTCTCTCCTTTTACATCTCTCATCACACTACCATCTTCTTTTCCTAATCTGCTTAAGTAACTTGATGTTGCTTCTCTTCTTCCTTGTAAAATATATTTGCTTATTTAACCGTTCTTGTATTTTTTCTTGATTTATTTCATGTAATTCTTTTTCTTTGTCAAAGTACTTTTTATCATTATGTTCTAAATCTTCCAATGCATTGTTATATGTTCTTTTTATATTTTTCTTTCTCTACTTTTCCCACATCATATTGCCACTGTAAAAAAAAAAAAAACTTACTTATATTTTTCCTTAAATGTCACCCACCAATCAGACCAGTTTTTATAAAATGTTCTCATAGTAATATGATCTTTCCATAACTGTATTACTAATCTCTTTCCTTCTTCATTCCATGCTTTCCCATTTATCATTTTATTCCTTTGCCTATTTTATATATTCCTTGTTTTCTTTTATCTCTATCCATACTGCAAGATGATCAGAAAATCCTGTTTCAGGTACCCCAGTTTCTCCTATAACTAAATTTTCTGATACTATAAAATAATCTGTTTCAGTTCTATACAAACCCCTTTTGTAAGTCCATGAAATTTTGTCCCAAAGTTTTAACTTACCACATCTTATAACTTCTAACATTTTCCTTATATTATTTTCTTTCTTTTTATGATTGCCTCTTAAATCACAGTTAAAGTTTTCTGTTATTATAATATTTATATCCATCACTAAATAGCCTAAAATCTGATGAAATAAGCTTTCCCTTTCTTTACAGTTCGCATAAGCATATAATGTTGTTCTTTCCATTTTAATTGTTAATCTTCCCATTTTTGCTAAAGTTACATCTAATATATTTACTGTATTTTTACAGAGTACAGCTATTCCAGAACATCTCTCATTTCCCATATTCCAGATTATCTTTCCTCCCCATAGTTTCTCTGTTTGTAATCTTTCATTTGTTAAAAATCGTGTCTTTTAATATAATTACATCTACAGCACGTGTTACACAACTTCAAAATTCCCATTCTTACTGTATTCTTAATACTATTCACATTTACAGAAAACCCTTTAAAGTTTTCGTTTTCCCTTTTCCTTAGATTCATGGTTTCATAAATTCACAGATAATTACTAAGCTAACTTTCTTAAAGCATGAAACAGGAGGTGCTCCATCAGGTCATTCTAAGCCTAACCAATTTCCTTCCCAAAAGTGAGAATCAAACACTGTACCTGTTAATTGCTATTCGTGCAATTTTTTCTCATAGTATTTTTAACACAATAATGCAATCCCAGCCACCAGTTCATAAACCCCTTTTGTCATAAAGCTTTGCAATGTCCATTACTTCTTTCCATAAAACTGTCAAATGTCCTTTCAAAGTCACTCTTTCTACCGGTTTGAAATTGTACATGAATCTTCTTTTTTGTTTCCCTGTTAAATGTTTATATCACATAAAGGTTTCATGGGTTATAGTATTTCTTTTTCCATAGTCTCCAAGAAAATTTTCCATTGAAAAAAAATAGTCTCAATATAATGTCTGTGTTAATAAGAATAAAAGTTCTTACATCATATGCTTTTCCACCCAAAGGAGCTATTAAATTTTCCCACACTTCAAACTTGTCCATTCTTTGTCTTCTTTACTTTGAATCCTTGCCACATACTTCTCCCTGTCATTTTCTTCTGCCTTCTTTTCTGCTACTCCACTTTTGCCTTCTTTTACTTTCTCTGCATGTGTTTTCTTTTCCATCTCAGCATATTCTTCAGGATTCTGTCTGCATCCTCCCTTTGTATTTTTTCCATAAATCCCTCCCCCAAGAAACATCTCCTTCATCTTCTGGCTCACTCTGCACCACCATTTATTTGAGTAAATCATCCTGCAACCCTCCTGACTGAAAGGTACCTTGGCTTTCGCCACCCAAGAAAATTATTTTTCTGTGCCCCTGTCGAGCTGAGCCACAAAGGTGAATTTCCTATTTCCCATCTAATCATCAAGATTTTTCTTGAAGAGTGCATCCAGAGTATGGGAAGTCTCTGGGACAGGTATCTATCCCTCCATCATATTCTGTTTATTGTGGTGACAAGGTTTAGGTACCTAGAGCATGTAGCTTGGAGGGATTGGGATTTCTGTAAGTGGAGCATATCCAACAGCTCTGGGTTTGACATAGCTTTGTATGTTAGGCAGAGATTGCCTCTGAGTAGGCGATATGCGATGGAGTAAAGCTGGAGTTTTTTTAGATGGTCTGCATAGGGTATCTGTTTGAGGCTTGTAATCCTCTTTGTGAGGTATTTCTGCGGCCTTTCCAGTTGTTGTAGATGTCTTGCAAGGTACATTCCAAAAGGGGCATTGTACTCTATAATGGGTCTAATGAGTGATGAGTAGAGGGGAACAATGACCTCTTTTTTCCTGGATGAGAAACCTTTTGTGATGAGGTGTGCCACATAGAAGGATTTCCTGACTACTGTGGTGATGTGATTATCAAAGGAGAGACCACTGTCCACTTGTATCTCAAGGTCTCTTATCACACTTTTGGTGTTAAGTAGACTACCACCTATGTGGTAGCTCATGGGTACAGAGTTTTTACCAAAGGGGATGACAGTGCACTTTTTCGCATTGAGCTTGAGGCCATGGCTTTGACACCAGGCATCTGTCTCTGTGAGGCCCTTTTGTAGGATGTCCACATCATTAGGAGTTTCGATTATGGCTCCTAGTTTGCAGTCATCTGCGAACTTCGTTAGCCAAAGACCTTCTGTGTTAGCCTGTACTTCAGAAAAGTAGATGATACTAAATAGGAGAGGACCCAGGACTGAACCATGTGGTACTCCACTTGTCACTGATCTGAAGTTGGATTTGGAGTCTGCTACTTTCACAGTGTCAGTTCTGTCAGTGAGCCAGTTGGCAATCCATCTTGTGACATAGGGATTTATACCTAGTTTAGTGAGTTTATCTATAATTCCAGAGTGGGGAGTGGTGTCAAAAGCATTGACTTGATCTAGATAGGCTGTGTGAACCACCTTACCCTTGTCTACAGCTTTGGTGACTGCTTCATAGAAGTCTGTCAGGTTTAGGAGACATGATCTGCCTTTTACAAACCCGAACTGGGTGGGGTCCAGAGTTTGGAGATTACTAATGTTTTTGTTTATAAGTTCCATGATGATACGTTCCATGGCCTTGCAGACCAGGCTCATTAGGCTAATGGGAGTGGTAGTTCCCGGGGTCCATGGTGACTTCCCCTTTGTGTAGTGGGATAACCGTCGCTGTGCGTAATTCAGTGGGCACAAAGCCTGAGGTGAGGCTATGATTGAACATGGTGCATAGGTGGAGTGCCAGTTCATTTTGCAGTTCGTGTAGAACGCAGCCTGGGATGTTGTCAGGTCCCATGGATGCTATGTTCTTGGCTTTGGAGAGTGTAGTTTTTATCTGTGCAGCCGTGATTACAGAAACTTTGCATTCTTCCGGTATAGAGATGGGCCCTTTAGGGGGTGAGAGGGGGGTAAAGTTAACACTGAACCTATCTGCCAGGATGTTGGCAATATCAGTTGGTTTTGTATATTTAGTGCCATTGTGCTGTAACACAGAGCAGATCTGAGTGTTGCCATTGAGATTCTTGACATAGCTATAGAATGGTTTGTGGTTGTCTTTAGAATCAGTGGTGATTTTGTTTTCGTAACTAGCTTTGGAGGATTTTATGAGGGCTCTCAGCTTCTTACTAAGGCGGACCAGGGAGTTTCTCCATTCATGGGATTTTACTCTTTTTTGCAACAGTTTCTTTCTTCTGTTGTAGAGTTTTTTTATGGCAGGGGACCACCAGATTGGCTTCCTTTTTTTAGAGGATAGCATCTTGGTTCTGTTAGGGATAGCAAGATCCATGCACTCGTGTAAGTGCTTATAAAGTGCATTTGTGTAGTTTTCAGCAGTCGCACATCTATTGTCCGTCTGCATGGGTGTCATGAAGTTTGCCATTTCTCTCTTAAGAAGCATGAAGTTGGCTTTGGAGAAAATTTTTACGGTGGTTTACCTAATGTGGGGTGGGGGCGGGATGTGGATGTCTAGGATGATTAGCTTGTGGTCGGATCTGACCGAGGAATTGACCTCTGGTGTGGAACACTGGTTACCCATGTTGGTAATGACCAGGTCTAGGATATTGCTACCCCTGCTGGGGGTGTGGATAAGTTGATCCAAGGCATTGGGATTTATGAATTCCAGAAAATGTTGGGCAAAAGAGTTGGTACATGAGTAGTTTTCCCAGTTAATGGTGGGGTAGTTGAAATCACCCATTATTAGGGTGTTGGGTTGTACCCTAATATTTTCCAATGTATCAGGAAATGAGGAGTGGGAATCCTAGGGCATGGTGGGGGATCTGTAGCAAGTTACAATTTAGATTGCGGTCTTGCTCAGAGTTAGTTGCACTTGGATAATCTCGGATGCATTATGCTGAGCAACTAGCCTGGAGGTTTGGATATCCTTAATGAATATGGACACGCCTCCGCCTTTAGTGTTTTGGTCCAGGTTAAGTGGCCGAAAGGTGTGGTATGATTTATAGCCTGGTAATGCAGAGGTGCTCTCTGGAGCCTTGAACCAGGTCTCTGTCACTGCACAGATGTCGATGTTCTCCATTTTAAGGAGTGCCTCGAGTGAATGCATTTTGAGGTTTAGACTTCTAGCATTGAGTAGCATTACCATCAGATTTTGCTTTCTTGTACCTTTTAAGGTGGTGAATTTGTCATTTGAACCTTGCCTAAAAAGGCACTATAGGGATGGCAAGAGCCCTAGTCAGTATCCGGAATCCCAAGGGTGACAGGTGCAGGCCATCTCTGGCAAAGCATTGTGGTCTGTTGATAATGTCATCCCAGGCAGACAGATACTGGATCCCCTTAGAATGACACCAGAAGCTTAGCCAATTGTTGAAGTCAGTCATTTTCTTCTGCCTTGTACATCCATCATTTGGGGACTCATCTCCATCAAACAGGTTTCTTTGAAATATTTCCTCAGAATCCTGAACATATTCTCCAGTCTTGATATTTGCTTTCTCTTTCATTTCTTTCACTACTCCATCTCATTCTCTCTCCATCTGCCTATCTGTTTGTCCAGGCCACCTCTGCAGCTGGAAGGGAGAAATGAAGTGCTCTTCAGAATGGTTCTTACTCAGTGGTGAGTAGAGGAAGTTCTCTGATGTCCTGGCTACATTTCCCCTAGTAGTATGCATACCACCTTGGGGTCTCCCCTGAAAAGAGGCCACTATCCTAGTAAGACTAATCTGATCGACAAAGCATAATTAAAATTAAATATCCACTGAGAAAGCATGTATCTCAGCCACATACTTATCACTGCTTGCCTTTGTGAAGTAGTTTGCTGTGCAACTCCACTCCAGGAGCAGAACATCCTTTAGAAGGTAGTACTTGAGAACATCGTCTCCTGAATCCCTTTCACCTTTCAGGTTCTTTAACCTTTTTCTCATGTGATGTTTTTTTTTTGGAAGTCAAGGGGGGTGGGGGTGGGGGGGTAGTACTGCGCCTGAACTACCATTCCATTGAATATTGGTTAGTGCACGAGGCGCTCATATAACGGCACCATTACTAGGATCTTCCCTTGAATCTTCTCACTGATTTCACTGTTTCACATTCTGTGTTGTTGCCAGAGTATTTTTTTTTTCTGTATAGTGCCGTTTGACCATTTTTTTGTTTTGCTTCAAGAATCTTCAGTCAAAACCATATTGTTTGTAGTTGTGGTACACGTGTATCTATTTTTATCATGAGTAACTGTGTTGTTTCTTCATTTTCTTTTATTTACTCTTCTGTTTTATGAAATGCATGAAAGGATGTTTGTCACAAAATAGGAAAGGAAAGATAGAGTGGTGAAAATTAATAAAGGTGCCTTGTCAAAGGAAGTAGCAAAAGAGTTAATCTAGTATAAGTCCATCTCTTCTGTTTCAAAGTTAGAGGAAGGTAATACAATTCAAATGACTTCCAACTACAGGATTATGAAATTGTTGTCAAAGTACCAAAATTCTAACCAACCCGAGTGCTGCCAGATGAAAAGACTTTTGCAGCACCTTTTCTGGTACTGAAGGTGATATCCCATATGATTCATTTGGGTTATGGGATTTCAGCAGAGGATGAATCTAGTACATCTGGATTGTTTTTTCAAGCTAAAGCTACCAGCTGCAACTAATTTTACCATCGCTGCAGCCTTCCTTTGATTATTAATGTTTTGCAATAGAGTATTTCAGTATCCCTCCCAAACTTGCATTGAAAGAGCGGGGACTTAAAGTGCTACTTTTACTGAACCAGTCTCAGTCTGTGGATAGAACATAGAGGTGCATACTTTGCAGGTACTTGCCAAGGTTCAGTTAAGTGGAAAATGCCCCATAACTTCTTTCTTTGATTCTTCCAGGTGAAGAAGAATATGTCTTTATGAGTTGGATTCTAACAGGGGGCAATTATTTCTCCTGTTCCTCCGGCTTCCACTAGAGCATATTTCTTTTACAGAATCTTTAAATGTAACAGAATTGTTTTAGTTGCCATTGGGGCTTCTCTGTTCTCCAGAATAGAAAAGCGGGGGAAAAAAAGAGAGAGAGATGATAAGATTTCCAGATGCAACTGAAACAGTTACGTCACTTGATTACGCTTTGAATATGTTTTAAGGCTAGTAGTCAGTGTGTGGATTCCAAGTTTCCTTTTTTAAACAAGAAATATCTTTATTAAATCATCACTTACAACACAGACAATCATACATGTATATAAATGAAAACAAACCACACCAACACAGTCCTAGTTGCATGCATTTAACCTCAAAACGATACTGACACGCTCCCAGTTGCAAACATTATGCATCACTTATAATATACCCAATAATTTTCAATCAAACATTACATAGCTCATTTAATTATTGCCTTTTTTTAAAACTCGTTCCTCCTCCGTATGTATTGTTCCCACAATTCCCATATTTTTCCGTGTGTAGTTTGCTCCTACCCTTTGATAAAGATGACAATTCTAGTTGTTTTATCTCTGTTGCTATATTCACTACTTCTAGTACAGTTAGACTTTGAGTTCCATTTTCTAGTAACTGCTTTTTTTGACAGCCACCATAATTAGACACAGCAAGGCCTTACTATGTCTAGGCAATTCCAATTCTGTATCACAGCTCAGAAAAGTCATCTCCCTCGTCACACCAATCTGCCCACCCAGCATCTCCAACAGTGCATCCCACAGGGAATCCTTAAAGTACGCCAACTCATCACAGCTCCAGAAAATATATTCCCAGTTACCTCTTTCTTCCCTATCACACCTCCAACATTTGCTGTCTACCTGAGGAAAAATTCTGTGGAGTGTAATTGGGGTATAGAAATATCCATGTAAACATTTCCATGCAAAAATTCTAAATCTTCTAGATTTTATTGCATATTTGGGAGACATACATATCCTCCAATTGTTCTTTGTGAATTGCTTATCCAATCTCTCTTCCCAATCCTTTCTGACCTCCTCTAATTGATTCTTATAGTTATCATGCAATATTTTATATGCTGTACTAATTATTCCTTTTTTAATAGCAGCTTCTGTTTTAGATTCTACTAAAAACTCTACCAGTGCTGGTCTTTCGTTTAGGACCCCCTATTTCTTCTTCTTTGCCTGTACTCTAATATCAGTCATTGATAGGGAAGGTAATCTCTGGATTCTGGTTTCCATCACCAAAAATCGAATAGACTATACATTCTCTTGAGTGAGATCCTCCTACTCTCTCTTTATCTGTATCAAACCAAAGTGGGAAAGGCATCCCTCAGGTATTCTTGGCATGTGGTAAGGTTGCTAGAGAAATATAGAAAGAGGCTTAAACATCTAGTGCCTTCGGTGTTAGAACACTGAACTATTTGGCTCACATGGTTTCTTAATAAAAATGTCTTAGTGCAGATTCAAGAAAGCTTAGTCAGTTCCAGTGTTTGTCAATAGAGTAAAGAAGTTAGTAGGTGCAGTACACAGAACTGAAGTTCATACCTAACGATATAGGTATGATTCCATGGATGTTTCATGTAGGGCTTCTGTGGCCAAGGTTATCTTGATAATATGGACATTGCTTAGAAAAGATGTTTTCAGTGAGGGTGTTAGATCAGTTGTATGTATTGTTTCAGGATTTTATTTAGTACAACATAATATATTATTGTTTACTTGGAAAAGAAATCCAAGTTTTTTAAAGAAATATATATATATATATATATATATATATATATATATATATATATATATATATATATATATATATATATTTCCTACTTAACTACTCAGTTGCAGTATTTGTTTTTACTACAGATGAGAAATTGAACTTTTTTTGTAGTAAAGGAGCTACTTCCAAGAAGTTTCTTAAACTAAAAACAGTACAAAGAAAAGCAATCAAGCTGCAACTCAAGTTTACATTGAAGAAGTATCTGTAATCACAGATCTTCACAGTAAATGGTAACATGGTCTTGCACCTTCCTCAGTTCTGAAAGGCAAGTGCCAGAATCCTGTTTTTGCCTGACAGCAGGTGACTTCACACAAGTGTAGGATGTTGCGGACAGTACAACAGGTTTATTCAATAAAATTTGTTCATAAGCCACAAGGGTGGCTTGCATCACAAACCTGTTATCAAGTGCATCAAGTCTGTCTGTCATTGCATCAACATCCTATACAGAGACCATTTAAGAGAGACCCTTACAGTAAAAGTGGTCAGGGTGTTTTTACTCCAGACTATTTCTGTTTCTAGAAAAGTACATTACCTCACAACAACTTCTATATTTATAACATAAACACGTTCATAAATGCATAGTCTTTCAAGATGGTGACTCTGAATGTTCTCTTCCTGTTCTACAATAGAACTCTTACATGATTACACATGACATGGAAGGTTCATGTCTTCACACTCCAATGAGACTGTCATACAAAGTATATAAAATTTAAGGCAGCTGGTTAAAATTTTCAGCTCTTTCATTTGGTCTTTACTTCCCTTACAGTACTTGTAAATATTTGTCTCCAGGGTTTGCACACTTCCAAGAAGCATTATGCAACTATTATGTCTTATCTGATCAATTGCTTAATAGTGGTGAACACCACAGAATTGTTGACGCAACACATAAACCAAGCTGTTGCATCATTTGAGGCTCTGGAAATAACAGTGAACTGCAAGAATGTATTCTTCCTCTAGACCTCCTCATAATCAGTAACCTTTCTAGAGTAGCTATAGATTTACTGTTGATGAAAACTTTCCTAACGCAGGCCAAGCAGAAAGAGCTTCAGTCCCTTGTAATATATTATTTACTTATTTATTTATTAGTTGGTCCACAGAGTCAGCCCAGTGACTATCTGTCCTGCACTCAGTAACCCATTTGATACTACAATGGGAGTGTGAGCCCACTGGCTTGCTCATTTCTTCTCATTTGGAGGTGAAATTGGCTGTTAGGGAGAGGGTCAGTCGCAGATGGTGTGGACTGTCCTAGCCCCACTCCCTCAGCAGCAAGTGAGCTCAGCTTTGTCTACCTCTGGAGATGTGTGCACACTTCCATGCTTGGACAACATCCAGATCAAATAGCTCACTGCTTCCAAAGCCAGCACACTAGGGTCTTCATGCTGCCGTGACTCATCTGCATGTTTTCAGGTGTCATCAAAGCAGCAAGCCAAGCTCCTTCCCTTTCTCCAATGTGGGTGAACTGGTGCTAGCCTCTTACTCCCTTCCTCCCCCCACCCGGTCCCTTCAGCACCTGTGTCAGTTGTCAAATACTGGTTGTCTGGGGTATTGTCACAGCTTTATCATTCTGCACCACTCCCCCGGTCCCTTCAGCATCTGTGTCACTTGTCAGATACTGGTTGTCGGTCCCTCCAGCTCCTGTGTCACTTGTCAGAGACTGGTTGTCTGGGGTATTGTCAGGGCTTTATCCTTCTGCACCACTCCCCCACCTGGTCCCTCCAGCACGTGTCACTTGTCAGATACTGGTTGTCTGGGGTATTGTCAGAACTTTATCCTTCTGCACCACTCCCCCACCCGGTCCCTCCAGCACCTGTGTCATTTGTCAGATACTGGTTGTCTGGGGTATTCTCAGGGCTTTATCCTTCTGCACCACTCCCCCACCCAGTCCCTGCAGCATCCGTGTCACTTGTCAGATACTAGTTGTCTGGGGTACAGTCAAGGCTTTATCCTTATACACCAGCGGGTCAGGTTTCCTTGATACAGTCTTGACAGCAACAAGACATTTCAGCAAAATGTTTCCTGAGACCTTTGGGTAACATATCCTGTTCCATTCTCTTTGTACTTCAGGTAAGGTTTCATTTGAGAAAAGTGATACCTTAGAAACCTTCCAGGTAATCTACAGGTCCACTGGATAATGATGATTCATACCCCACAGGACACAAAGAAGGAATTTCTATGGTGGACATATGTGGAAAATGTACCCAGGGAATGCCACTGCTTCCTCCTTCAGAAGTTTAATGTCTGAGGACATATTCTTTGGATTGTGCTTGAGGGGCTCACTTCAATAACTTGTCAGTCTATGGCAACAGACATGATAAAAGTCCTATTAGCCCTCCAAAGCAACTTTATTCAGACTACCTTCAAGCCAACACAGACAGTGCTACAGTGATGTACTGCATAAGCATGGAGAAATCATAGCTGATTGGCTTTGAAAAGAGGCTGTTCAGATTTGGGGATGAGTTTCGCAACACAGCCTTCAGCTACTAACAGCTTATGTTCTAAAAAGCAATTAGTAGCTGATCTGTGCAAACAATTAATTTTGGCTTATAACTGCGGTGGTGGTGCTGCGGTAGCGTTGTCGCCTCACAGTTAGACGTTGCCCGTTCGATTCTCAGTCAGAGTGTCTTCTGTGTGGCGACATGCGTGAATGGGCGTTCCTTCATTGAAGGTTGTGCGTTAGGCCCGGCAAGCCAGCACGTAAAACTCTACTGCCAATCATTAGCGGACCGGAGTTCCGCTGTGGCGACCCCTAACCGGGAAAAGCCGACACAAACAAATAAAAACTAATCCCAACAAATTTTCAGCAAGTTGCACAGATGTGAAGTCTTCCATAAATAGATCTGTTTCCTGCCTTTCTAAACAATCAGCTCAAAGACTTGTCTCAACATTCGTAAAGGACCGGTGTTACCATTTTGGTAGCCACCAGAAAATGTCATGTTGGGGGCCCCTGGGTACTTCAAGTCTCACCCTGTCTTTGCTACCCCTCGCAAGCAGTCTTTTAGTTCAGGCTGCAAAGTTTAAGGAGTAGTATGGTAGCTACATTGCAATTATATTACAACAGGCCTGTGCATCACACTTTGTTGGCCCAGCTCACAAAGGGACATTTACAGTTACTGTTATTTATTTTACAACAACTCCATGTACAGGGCTAGACTTAGGTGAAATGGACCCACATGCTCCAGTGCTCTGCTCTGCTACTCCTCACATCATGCACATAACTGTTTTCTTCCTTTTCTCATATTCTGCCTTACTCTTCAGCGTTTTAAAGAAACCATAACTTTCTGTATGCTATAAAGTGCATTTTAAAGTTTTTTTTTTACACAATCTTTTCATCCATTGATGGATGGCGTGTTTAAGGAAAGAAATTCAGTGTTGCTTTTCAACTTTAGTTTTCCTTACATACTTTCAACAGACCTTTCCTGACCAAGAAAATATGGTAATAATCATTTAGAAAATAACTCCGTTAAACCATGGCTTCCAGAAGCCATATGGTTATAGATGCACTTTACTACAGTTTCCCAACCTTTAAATCCAATGGCAATGTAAACAAAAATCACAAGTAAGAAACAAAAGTCAGTCTTATTTTTTTTTCCAAAGAAGGCATAAGTTTTGCCCAAGCTTAATGTTTAAAGCTGACAAAATAGTTGCTCAGAGTAAGCTAACAAGTCATTTGTTGTAAGGATACAGATATCATGTCAGGGAATACTGCCTGCCTCCGTAAACCCCCCCAAAAGACAGTTGCTGCCTGTGCATCCCTCTGGTGTTATAGTGGGATGAAAAGAGGTTCAAATGGCCCACAGTCATGTATTTCAAGTGGCTGTTGTGTTGTACATATACATATATGGGTCTACTTCAGTTGACCTAACTTCCATTTGCCTTTCATTCATTTGACTGAGACCAAATCACCTAAACTTCACTTCACCTAAAACTCATTTCACTGACAATGAGTACTGGCAGTGTGTAGATCACTGTAAGGCAAGTAAAAGGTATATGTTCTTTTCCCCACTGTAGTACGACCCTGGAGTTAGAATATATAGTTGTGGGGGGGGGTTGTGGATGTACCAGACTCCCAGAAGATCTAAGTGTCTGAATGTTCTGTGATATATTATATGCCTTACTTTTGAAATATAATTCCTTGTTAATCGAATCTTTTACTGCTACCCAAAAGAGTAATGTATGTGTCCTGGCATTATTGGGCATGTCCACTGATAAAAATCAGTGATATTTTTACACACACACACACACACACACACACACACACACACACACACACACACACACACACACACACACACCTAGCTTTGCAGTTACTTTAGCAAATAAATACATTGTATATTAGTGATACTGCCACAATAGATCAGTTGTTTAGCAGATGTCAGACAACAGCAGGGTTAGGTCAAGTTTATTTAGCTCATTTAGGCGTCTGCTCTCTCCCTTGTAAAAAGTTCGATTTGTTGGTAAATCATTCAGGATTACAATCAATAAATCCAGACATCAGTTATATACTTCTTATTATCCAAAAATGCATGTTGATCGAAAACGTGCTATTCTATTTACTTTTTAATTGAATTAAAGTAATATTAAAGTGTTCTTCTGATTTTGAGCATTTACTCTGCTATTATTTTTGGCTTTGCCTAGAGTTCTTCAGCAAAGAAGTTGGAAGTTATACTGTTTTGTGTTCTGCCAGTATCTATAAAACTCTCTGAAGATCAGAAGCATCTGCTCTTCATATAATCCAAGGTGTGCACTGAGCTCAGTCAAATGTGCTGCTGGTCTTTAGTGCTTATCTTGGTCATGTTCATTGTCAGCTTTATCCTAATGGAGTCGTATCACTGCCCTGTTCTGCTTAAAGAGCAGAATCAAAAGAGAAATACATTTTCCCCTTAGTTTTCCTCAACCAGCAGTAGATATATGGGCTCCCCACAACATGGGTATTGCAGGTACCTAAAGCTGGCTTTGTTGTTAGTTGTAGTGGAGAGAATGTCCACTAGCAGGATTTACCTAAGCTAGGGGCACTGTGTCAGTGGCGAAATATTTAATGGAACTGTGAAGCCTGTTACTTGATAACATGTCGTTACTATTACAAGAGATAACTTTGAATTTTAAAGGAAATATAAGTAAAAGGTTATTATTATCCACCTGGCTTATTCAATACACAAGATTTCTGTATTGGCTTTTATTGGTTTGACAGACATGTTAAAAAATATCAAAATAAGATAACTTGTTGTGGTTGGGTTTGTTGTGGTTGGGTCCCCCCTTGCGACCATAAGGTTCACTAGTACGTAAAACCGGCTATGCATACATAATGAGACAGTTTATAAAATAGATTTTTTTTTTCACTTTCATGGACTCTGGACTTAATATATACCTTCCCTCTTTTTTCTTTAATTCTGGAAATTCTTCTGTAGTTAAAATCATGGTTCTCTTTTTGTGTAAGACTGCCTTGGTATTCTGCGCTAATGAGATGTCTTCTCTAGCATTCCTTGCACACAAGTATTTGTTGACTCAGCAAGAGGGCAAAGGCTGTCAATCTGGAGTTTTGACTGCTAACAGAGTCAGTAACCAAGGTCCAAGATACCACCCAGGAAGGAGAAAAAGCAGTCCACAACCATGTAATAAAAAACACTTCTTTAATGTCCAAAACACATAAACACTTAACTTAAATTACCACGTTTTTGTCCTCAATAAAAAGACTTCATCAGATGCAGCGTATCCCATACTACCATTCATTTATAATCCCATCAATTATCTAATTAAAAACATTTTAAACATCAGTTTGTCCTTCAACCACTTAATAAAAAATTACAAAATATCCTTTAATAATATTTCTAATAAAATACATATAATAAGCTTAAAAAATATATACACCAATATAAAAATCATATTTATGCAGAAAAAAGAACTGTCTAAGCTGCGGTGGTGCAGTGGTTAGCGTTGTCGCCTCACAGCAAGAGGTTCTCCCATTCAGTTCTCGGCTGGAGCGCCTTCTGTGTGGAGTCTGCATGTCCTCCCCGCAGTCGAGTTGCGTTCGAAAGACATGCGTGAATGGGCGTGCCTTCGTTGAAGGTTGGGCGTCGGGCTGGCACCGCATGACCATAAAAAAATCATCTGCCAATCATTAGCAGACCGAAGTTCCGCTGTGGCGACACCTAATCGGTAAAAGCTGAAAGAAAAACAACAAATATTAAAAAAAGGAACTAATGTAAGGGCTCCCTCTAGTGACCAATCATCACCAATACAGTAAAATCTCCTAAAAAAAGTTAAAACATTGCTTCAGTGATACATGTTTTTTTTAAAAAAAAACAATATAAACCCTTTACATCATAATTTTGCAGGTCTCGATTTTAATAGGGAGGCTGTAGAGATATTCCCATTAAGTCCGGGGAAATGTTCAGTGGTGGATCCAGGAATTTGCAGGGGGGGGGGGGGCACAGTATAGCAAGGAGACATTTCAGATATGTGGAAAGTAGATGAAAGGGATGGGGGCTATAGAAAGAGGACCAACTAGAGCTGCTCTGACAGCAGGTGTGAAAATACAGCAATATACATTCAACTATACATCCTTGTAGTGCAGCTGTGATATCGGTAGTAGGTAACTCCTGTCTTGCACACATCAAATTTACAGACAGCACCAGACATTTCAAGGCATGACTGGGAGTGATGTCTCGTCATCTATGCCAAGCCATAGTCCCTTTTCATGATGGCATGGATTACATATGCATTACGCTACCCTAGGAAATAGTGCCAATGAAATTGATGTGACCACAACAAGTATTGATAATGCAGGCATTGTAACCTGGAAACCCCAAATATCCTATTAACTGGTGACTCAACCATCTGCTAAATAGGTGTGTATATCACTGGTCAGTGTAAAAAATGTTTCTGACAGTATCATGTCTGCTTGGGGCCAAAATTAGGGACCTCAGCTCTGATTAAAGGTAACTATGACATGGTCATTGTTCATGCTGCAATCAGACTTAGTCTTTCATTTCACATGTGCAATAGGATAGGGTGCGATTATCAAACATCTGCTTAGAGAGGTGTTCTCATCACCTCATGTGGCACCTGAATACTATAACAAAACACTGGTATTCAATCAGTGGCTAAGGGCATGGTGTCACAGAGGAGATTCACTGCTTTGCTGTTTATAGTATTTTAATATCAATGCGTTATCAAAATATGGTTCAAAATACACATCATAGATTCCAGTATATGCCTCCTTTTGCTGAATCTTCCTGCATTGAGAACTTATGTAGACATTGACTAGTATGTGTCTATTGTTATCAGAAAGTCCTTCTGTATACTGCATGGCTTATAAACAGAGGGACTGTGTCTAGAGCTAGGGATGTCATTGTTCCCCTTTACTTGTCCCACATTAGGCCAGTCATTGAATATAAGACCGCCTTCAGCATGTACTTGTCCAGACACATGCAACAACTGGAACACATAGAGATACCTTACAAAAAGGATAGAAGGCCTGAACAACATGTCCTACATGGACCGGCACAAAGCCCTGTTGCTATATTTGGTATCCTATAGACTGCTAAGAGGTGACCTGTGTCTGGCATACAAGGCATCCTCCGACTCAGTACTGATGGATTTACTAAACATCAGCAAGTCAGCTGGCATCAGAAATACTTAGTCTAGAGAGCTAAACCTCTTCTGCAACATCAGCAGAACAGTTCTGAGAGACAGATATATTTCGCAGAGGATACCACTGTTCTGGAACAGACTCCCCATCCACATAGAACAAAGTTCATCCCTGTCCATAGTCAAATGCAACTTGTATCTGTGGATTGGAAACAGAAAACTTACCCCAGGAATTCTCCCTGTACTACCAATGGACAAAGGCAGCTCCTACATGTTTTATCACATGCATGAGTCCCCTCAAATTATCTATTGTGTGATCCTAGTTATTCTCATTAGAGGTAATATATAAGTATTGACTATGGGATGGGTAAGGCCAGTCTCTAAACAAATGGGATTGGTTACTTTGAGTACATGAAGGGAAACTGGCTAGGCTTAAAATACCCACAAAACCTATTCATTGAAGAGGTAACAGCACTTGATGAAGGACTCACAGCGCATAATGCTTATCTTGACCATGATAAAAACTTATGACACTATTCCTAATAAGGGAAACTGATAAATTAAGGGCACTAAATGTCAATCCATAAGTAATTCAATGGAGAAAACATGATTAAGCAACAGGATGTAGCAAGTTAAGCTGGAGGTTTACTTGTCCATCCCAACAGGGGTAATTAGTGGTAACCCACAGCAGCACTGTATTGATGCAATAGGAAGTTGGCTGCAGATAATCAAATGTAATAATAATTAAAAACTGATTAGCATAATTACTTCAAGAACATATGTGAAAGTTTTCTAAGATGGTGTACAAAAATACGTTTAGTTCAGCAGTAATGGCCCCAGTGTTAATGCCACTAAGTGAAGCAACATGAGAAATGGTAAAAAATAATATAAATTATGACTGCAAAATAAAATGCCATCATTAAAGGTAATAGCAGACAATAGTATAAACTGTAGCCAGCATGTACTGACAGAGTCAGATAAGCATAGACCATAACTCACCTCTAAAGGGAATACAGAGGTAGAAAAGCTTGTTCTGTAACCAGTCAAATTCTAAAAGGCATGTCTGGTCACTTTGGCAAGATCAATATACCACTTCATACCTTGCCAATCCAACACATTATTTAATATAATGCTGTGTTTTATAGCTTTTAGACAAACTACATTAAAATACTTGACAAAACATACAGTTCCTTGTTAAGAGAATCATTGAGCTGAAAGACCAATTCAGAAAGGCTTCTGGTATTTTCTAATGGTTAGTTATACATAGTCTCTACCTGATCTGTAATGCATTGTCTGGTACAGTACTGTGTGAAAATCTCTGTCTGGAATTAAAGTTGTAAATCTGAATGCATGACTGTCCTTCACTGCTGGGAGCAAGCAAAAGATTCAGGTATCTAATACTAAAGATGAATAATATTAATAGAAAAAGTTACATTTACTTTATCCATTATCTCCTAGGATGATGGAATAAACTTCAGCTTAAAATCAAAAAATGTCAAGTCATCAGCTTTCTTCAAATATAATCTTGACAGGTATATAGGGAGTAGGAACAATCAGCATGGGGTCTGGGTAATCATTATACATTTTTAAAGGTCAGTAGGTCATTAACTTGACAACTCAACCTATGTAGGGGGGTAAAGAGGATTACAGCCACATCACATTAAAGTGTCTGTGCACTACTAAACTATGATTGTCAGTACTTGGTTGGGAGGACAAAAATAATTAATCTGACCTCGCTAGCTGTCGTTATCATAAATCACGTATGTGCACATTGTGCATCATAAATGATAAGTGTAACTAGTGCTGAGGTAGCATTGCTGTGACAAGGCGATCAGAGGTCTAGTAACCCACCCATTCAGATGTGCTCACTGACCTTTCATGGGCAGAACTGCGTAGACTGTGCCTCATTGTCAGGAGATAGAAGACCATTTCCGCAAGTAATTTGCAAGTATGCATGTGTGTGTGTGTTTATGTTTCTGTCTGTGTGTGTGTGAGTGAATGCGCGGATGAAAGCAGAAGTTTGTGTGTGTGTGTGTGTGTGCGTGTGTGTGTGTGTGTGTGTGTGTGTGTGTGCGTGTGTGTGAGACAGAGTGAGAGCGACTGATCTTTCCCCTGGCAGCAGCATCAGTTAAGAGATTTCTGTACCTCTCGACCATACTTCTCAACCTCTTAGCACAAGAAATCTGGACAGAGACACAAAAAACGGGGCAACAAACGACTGAAAATAGGGACGGATTTTAAATCTTGCTCTTATAAACTTAGAAAGTTGCTAGAATAACAGGGTTTCTGATAGCATGCATCTTCTGAAGCAGAGGTGTGTTTGTGAGAGAGAGCGAGTGAGAAGACTAGTGGCACCAGCAGCAATAAAGAGGTTTGCATAAGTCTGGACCTTTCAGCTGAAGAAATCTGGATAAAGCCTAAAATAAAGGGAGAACAAAGGGTCTAAAATAGAAACAGAGTTTAATTATTGCTCTTATAAAATTACAAAGTTGCTTAAATAAAGGATTTGAGTTAGCATGAATTTTCTGAAGGAAATAAAAGGTTGCAATTCAGATGTAAGTCATTATATAGTAACTTCAATCTCCAATGACTGCAAATGAACCAAACAATTTAGGAGTAAGGGACAAAAGATAAAGTAAATACCTGGTTATTTTTTTAAAGTGTTATATTTTAGATGTAAAATGCTTCCTCCAACACCATTAAGATATAGTACAACAAGTTTGAAACATTAGGTGGAGGAACTATTCTACATCAAAAATATATTAAAAATATAGTAATAAAAAAAAGTAAGTAAAACACAACAATTTTACAGGCAGCCCATTCTCTAAGAGCAATAATGCCCTCCAGGGTATGTGTTAACATGTAATTAATGCCCTTCCAGGGGTGTAGAGGCCCTCCACCTGTGGCAGCGGGCCTCATAACACCCCTGGGTGGGCATTGCTTACACATTAACACACACCATTTGGGCATTATTGTTTACTGAATGATCACTTGTGACATAGGCAAACTTACATTTATATAAAAGTAATCAAGCCATATTAAGTTCACTTTTACAAATGTTATACATTACGTATATTGTTATATGCCATATAATCAAAGCAACATACATAAACCGTTCGTCCTCCCCCAAAACATTTTTTGGCATGTATTGTTCCCATAATTTCCATTTTTCTGTGCAATTTACTCCTGTCCTTTTCTAAAGATCCCACTTCCTGTATTTTATTTAGCTTTGTTATAATATTTACTACCTCAAGAATAGTTTGTTTAGATTTTAATTTCTGTTTTCAAATAATTGCTTTTTTTGGCAGCCAGCAGATGAACTTCTACATCTTTGACCAGGTACACATACTCTGTATTGCCCCCAACAGCCAAATTCAACACTGACATCTGGCTAGAGGCAGAACTAGCTGAGCTGTGTAGCATTTAGTTGTGTAATCCATTTTGTTCAAATAATGCCCACTGTAGTGGCACTGGGCAGTATCAACAGTCCCCATATAATCTTGGTATTCTAGGGTACAGACAACATAATTGATGCTTGTAGTTCTAGGCATACAGTGTTGTGCAACAGAACTGCAAGCCATAATAACAATAATTGTTATTATTATTATAAAATCAGTAGCACTTGTGGTTAAACTCTGTAAAAAGACTGCAAAGCAATGTTTAGCACTGAAGTCGGAGTGGTAAGAGTGAAAAAAAACATGCAGTTGCTAAATGACTTGATACAGTAATTCCTCTGCTCGTGCAAGGTATGTGTGGCAGGACAAACAGGTAGAGGCATTCTTGGCACAAACTGGGGTTTGCATCAACAGACCTTTTCTTAAGAAAAAGAAGCATGACACCAACATAAAGCATTACTGACCAACCCTTACCCTCAGCACTTTGTCAGAAAATCAAACAGTGTATAAATAACATGGTAACATAATAGGCAAAGTCAGTAACATCTTGCAAAAACAGGGACAGCTGAGATGTATATTGATATTTCTGTTGCAAAATACACAGTAAAACACTTTCTTTTTTGGTTTTGTTACTTTCTCAGCAGACTGCTTGGTGTATCTGTGAAATAGTGGAGTCGCGCTACCGCAATAGCGATTGGTGATCGGGAACAACCATTTCCCTTTAAATTTACCTTAAAATATATTTAGCTTACAACATTCAGCACCTGATGCCAGACTTTCTTGTTTAGCTAACAACTTATGGACCTCCTATGGTTCTGCTATTTCACGGAGTCATTGCCATTTGTCTAATTGTTCCAAAAAGAAAATTACATTAAAAAAGAAAAAAGATAATCAGATGCATGCAGCACCAGCAAGTATGAGAGTCCGATCACACAAAAGCTCAATTAAGGCTTATACTGCGGAATACTGCAAGTCACTCATATTATAACAGCAGTGCAGACACAGTGTGAAAGTGAACTGTGTTGGTGGTGGTGCTGCGGTAGCATTATCGCCTCACAGTTAGACACTGTCCGGTTCGATTCTCAGCTAGTGTGGAGACATGCGTGAATGGGCGTACCTTCGTTGAAGGTCGTGCGTCAGGCCTGGCAAGTCGGTACGTAAAAATCAACTGCCAATCATTAGCGGACCGGAGTTCTGCTGTGGCGACCCCTAACCGGGAAAAGCCAAAAGACACAAACAAACAAACATTGCTCCTGTGACGATCATGCTGGGGAAGGAAAACAATAAGAGGAATGCCAGAAACAGCATACTTATAGTGAAGGTGGAAGGTGGGACAAAAAGATGTCTGCGTGGTGAGAGGCTCTTTCTGAGCAAAGTTGAAAGCGGAACATGTGAACTTTGACACACTACCTTTTATGTCTTTCAGAAGGCGTTTTTTGTTGTTTTTTGTCATTTAATTAGCAGGTAGTTTTCACGGAGGCAGCAGCAGCAAAAAGGGGTGGTGCGTGCCCCTGCGCCAGAGCCTAAATCTGCCACTGATGTTAGCTTGTAGTGTTATTTGCCACCACAGTTCCCTATATTATGTTTTCTCTTCCCTAAGCCCCCACTTAGATCATTTTTAACTTCTTCTAAGACAAAAAATGAAAAATATGCATTCTCACATTCTTATAGGTGTTTAAAAAAAGCATTATTTTTGTTTTTCGTTTGAATGTCATAATGGTGTTCATAAATTCTTTTTTTCAGTTTACGCTCTGTCTTCCCCACATAGAAAGACATTCTTCACAAATCACCAATAAACTAACCCAAAAGAATGACAGTTTGAAAATTCTTTTCCTTTTATCCACTTGTTTCTACGAGCTAAAAAAACTTTGTTTATTTGCTGCATATGTACATTGTGAACAATGGCCACATTTAAATGTCCCTTTCTTTTTCCTAACCATGTTGCCATGTTTACCATCTCGTTACAGTAGATATTTTAAATTCTATCCCTTCCTATAAATGACTTTAACAGGTTCTTTGGGAATGTCACTTAAGTCCGTCAAATGCACAAACCTTTCCATTCATTTTGAATGATTTTCCTAACTGAACTAGCACTCCCATTATATTCCATTATAAATGCATTACTAAAATGTTCTTGAGAAGTTCTTATTTTTGTACCTTCTCGTGCTATGGATTCTCCTAGGATGGGTCTAAACCTTTCTTTTCTCCCTTCTCTAACCTCTTTTTTAACATCGTGTATCATTGTCTCTAGGTAACCCCTTTCTTTAAATAAAACTTCTAAGAAGTTACACTCTTTTTCAAAATCCATTTCTGCTGAGGTCATCCTACTAGCACGCATATATTGTCCCTTAATAATATTTATTTTATAATGGAAGGGGTGTGCACTTAAAACGGTTTTTCACCTTGGGGTTTGAACTTTTATGTAAGGGAAGCTGTCTTTCTTCCCTTTGAACTGGCATGTACAGCAGCTTAGAATATATGTCCTGTCCTGGCCTGAATACTACTGCCTGCCATTGCTTTTGTAATTAAAATTTCCGAGCTACAGTCTCTAATGTGTAAACTACCTTGCTTGGTATTTCACAATAATAATGTCATTGAAGGCAGATTTCTCTTTTGCATAAAAAGTTGTGTCAGTGAGGCTGTTATTTGATCCAGTCAGCTGCTGATTGTTTCATACAAAGTACCACAGTGAAACTGTTCACAACTTGCAATTGATAGATGAACAGAGACAACTCAGGTTCTGTGCAAAGAAGAAATACTGAACTCTGAAAGACCCTCCCCCCTTTTTTAATACTTTTGTTGACCAAGTAAGCCCACTGGGTGCAAGTGTTCCCAGAAGTGCTGTCTGGTTAAAAAACTTGCTCAGTGTCACAGAGTAGGCAAGCTCCTACAGGAAAACAGAGAAGTCTAGACATCTTTATGTAGGTTATGTCTAAATGTCTGGGTCCACCGAATTGTCTTTTGCTGTGACAAGTATAATAACCTTCTGCAGGACACTATTATAACTCACTTCACTAAGACGTCAGCAGCTACATCAGTGGCTTACTTCAGAAGTATTTCTGCACAAGAAATTTTGGTAGTTGATAAAAGTTGTACAGTTTAAACATTCACAAAACATTATTAAGTTGGATGCACAGTCCAGTGGCAGGACAGATTTTGACACAGATGTTCTTTGGGGTCCTGAAAATGTCTACCTGTCATGGATGTGACACTGTTTGGGATCCCGCTCATATATTATGGTTTACTGCTACTGTGTCCTTTCCCAAAGAACATAGTACAGTCATATCCAAGGTACTTATTGAAGTAGTATATCATCATGGACAGGTCATTGTAACATTAAAGTTACCCAAGCCCTAGCTCGTAATAATTGTTATATAATTGTATTACACTTTCGCATGCTTGTTTTCTTAAATTATATTCATTTGCTTGAATACTTGCAAGGAGCTTGATGGACTGTGGAAGTTTTTTTTAGCGATTCTGGCTTTTTAAGAGTGCCCCCATGTAACAGCCAAGTTTAATGGTGTACAGATATGATACGGACGTTGGTCTTCATAGAAACTTGCTCACTGCTGTTAGACTTTTCTGGCCAGGAAATAAGACACATAAGATTGGTAAACCCAAATACTATGATCTACTGTTACAGTGATGTCTCACTTGAGATCTGCCATCACGACAAATATTCTTGTACAGAGCTATACATACTGCATGGAATGCTAGGTTTGCTTCTAGTTTCAGAGACCCTTGAAATAAGGTAAATCATATATGTGAGCCTTGAGTCCTTACACATGCATGGTTGTGTTTTCCATTAAGAGTAGCATAGTTATAAAAGAGAATGCAGCAAGCACCCTACTCCGTTCTTTATTGCCACCCAAAGTGAATGGTCAGTCTAGTTTTCCTTGTTAGTTTATTGGTCACTCTTCAGCCTTTATCTTTGGCAGCACTAAGTAAAAATTATTTTAGTGTTATCTTTATTAATATCAGTGTTTATCCTGTGTGGTCAGATACTAATTCTAGTGACAGCATCAGGAGAAGAGTGATCAACATATGGCTTTGAAGCCCCAGGGTCCTCATCTACAGCATCTATTCAGGACAGTGTACCTTCTGTAGGCTGTCAAACCTTTGCATGCACTTTGGATCTCATGCATCAGCAGGAAATTCAATGCAATAACTTTTAACAACAAATTTTTCAGAGTATAAAAATTGGTTGCTCTTAGTTTTGTTCCTCTGCCCTCTCATAGTCAGTGATCAATATCAAAGATACAGTAGATTCCCTCTTATCCAGTCTCGCTGGGACCAGGCTGGATAAATGAATGACTGGTTACAGAAAAAGCACAAAAAATAGCATTTGTAGGTTATAAATCAGCTACAATAACAGGAATTGTGTTAAGATGCATTTTTCTAATGAGTTTGAAGTCTAAATCTCAGTTGTCTGTCATTATTTAGCCCAGAGGAGGTGCAAGTGTTGTTCTTCTCTTGTATTTTGCTAGGGCTATGATAGAAATTTGAAGGCCGGTTACAGAAGAGGCTGGTTAAAAAGAGGCTGGATGAGCGGGAGTCTAATGTAAATATTTTCCTTAGGTAGGAAGAAGTAACATGTGCAGACTTTCCTTTTCTGAATTCAGAACTGTATATCCAGTGTTTTATATCAGAAGTTGTCTATGAAGTTGGACTGAGAGGCTGATTTTCCTCATGCTACTAGAATTAGGATTCATCATCCACTCTGCTGTATGTTGCCCCTTTTTTCTGCCTTGTCACCATGGCTCAGCAATGGCTTGTAACAGTTACTGTAACAAGTTACTACAATTTTCACTGTGATTGTTAAAATAGCTACTGATGCTGAAAGTGGCACACAGAAAAAAAAGAAAATTTTCACAGCACTTATCAGTTCTCAGGTATCCATTGTGAGATGTGAATCAAAATGTATTTCTTTGTACATTTGAAACTCCCTGTGTTTCTGCTGTTCTTTTGCTAGGTGATTTTCCAACTGTCATGTCTAGAACAGCCAGGAACGGGACACCAGTGGGGTAGATGCATGTATCACAACCAGTTGTACTATGGTGGGAGAAAACACCCAATACCTAGACACGTGATGTTATGACATCTAGGGAATGGATGCCAAGTCCCTCGTGTATCTGATATTTCTCTTGCAGCTTCTGTATGCCATAAAATATTTGTTTTTCTTTGACTGTGAAATTTAGCTCAGGCTTCAGCAAGCTCATCCATCTGTCTCCATCAAAGGCTATTTCTTATAAAGTGAGAAATTACCTATAGGTCCTCCACCTCCTTTTTCATGTTCTAAGTAGGATGAAGAGTTTCTGGCTTTCACAGACCAGAATACATCCTTATTATTTTGTGCTTTTTTTTTTTTTAAAGGTGTGCATGCGGTTTGTCCACGGATCCTAATTTACAGCTACCTGCTGTGAATAAGTAAATTCTGCAGGGTCTAAGAGTATATATATATATATATATATATATATATATATATATATTTTTTTTTTTGTTTATTTTTCTTTCTTTTTTTTTTTTAACAATAATCTCTTGACTGTAGGACATAGAGTAATGAATACCCCCACATTGTCAGATAGGGCATGGGATGGTGCTTTGCAGGTATTAAAACTAAATGTTATTGAGGTCATTTTCAAACCATGTATAAACTATGTTGGAAAATCTATACATTTTTATTTAGCTAAGAGCATGCTGTGATCAGTGCACTCAAAGGCTCTTTTGAGGTCAATAAACTTTTCTCCTGTTAGCCATCTTTTCTTGGAATTAGTATGCATGTCATTAGTAAGTGTGACGATGGATGTAATGGTACTGTACGTGGACCTGAAAGTGTGTTATTTGTTTGAAGGTATGTTATATTATATTATATTATATTATATTATGAATTTTGTTTCTGTTCATAAACATTTTTCAGGTATTTTTGCAAAGGGCCCTTGTTGGCTCTAAGTCTGTAGTCCTCTGAATCTTAAGGGTTGACTATTTTGGCATGAGACATTACAGTGTCTAGTTTGAAGAGCTTGAGAGTAGCTTTTATAATCAGAGTTAGATTGTAGGCAAAGGATAAATTGACAGCAAGTAGTTGCCTTCCTAGTTTGATGAGAAGGGGTAGAATTATCTAGAAGCTACTGTTATGCTATTGTGTTATGGCATGATGTTTTGTTTAGCTGTTCTTTAGCCTGTTTTTGGTAATGACTTGGAAACAGAATTGAGGGTATTTCAGATATTTATGCATTGGCATAGTAGGAGTGGGACTACTTGGGGGAGAGGTGAGTGAATTTGTTGTGCTCTGCTTGCAGAGGGTTACTTATATTATGCTTGATTCCCTTTATTGTTTTAGGTTCTGCATGCTCTTAGCAATGTTAAATATTCTGAGATTAGCTACAGTTTTTATATTACTCCAGAACTATGTAGGGTTTTCCAGGGAATCTGTTTGTAGGTTCCTGCAGTAATCATATTTTGCCTTATTGATGGTAGTTCCAGTATTTTTTTTCCTCTGGTCTTTGTGCTGTGTGTGTGTTTGTTGAGGGTGCTTGTTTGTACTGAGTGGGTCATTCTTCTATTCATACCATTCCCAGCCCCTGTCTTTGATGAGATGGCCAGTTTGGGGTGTTAACCCGGATACCATTTGTAGTTTAAGCCTTCTAATTCCCAATTGGTAGAGTTTGTTTTAAATAGGAAGTAGTTTGTTAATGAATGTGATGAGAGCTTTGTGAGGGCAGTTGATGCATTTAAGGAAATCAAGTCCTTCCAAGTTAATTTCTTTGTTAAGACATCCTCAGAGCTCTCTAGAACATCTCTGGTAATTATGTAATTGGATGGTTATCTTCTGGCCTTTAGTTTACATTTTCATAATGTAGAGTTATGATCACATAGGGTGTTTGATAGTACGTGTAGTGATTTGCATTGGTGAGGTATGTGATTTAACTAGCTGGGTAAGGTTTCTTAAAGATAAGTTTAGATTTTAATGGACGTAGGAAATCAGGGTTGGTATCCCTAAATACTGTTGATTTATATTATGCTTTGTTACTGATGTGATTTCCTGCAGTAGATTTTCAAGGAATTTTCCTTTTGAGAGAGGGATAACGCATAAAGATTGGTATGCCCTGAGATAAGTTAACAGTGACAGCCAGTTGGAGTGATTACCAATGATAGTATTGCCTTTTGTAATAAGTATGGGGCTAATTTACAGTCATTTCTTATGAGTGGAATGCCCCCCCCCATTTCTTGTACCTGGACATTTATCATGGAAGGTTACAAGATTATTTGAAAAGGATGGTGATAAGCAAGAATAGCATCTTTACCAGGATTCAGTAATGTCCTGGATTGTTATGTTGTGATGTTGACGCCATGCTTTATGTTCATAGCATCATAGGAAGTTACTACGTTATTAGCCCTGAGGCCCTTACAAGCTTAGTCAAGAATGTAGCCCAGTTGAGGCCATTTGTAATTTATTCTACAAATGGTCCTGGGTTAAGTTGACTTATCCCATGCCAACCTAAGTAGGATGAATGCTAGTGATTTAAGCCAAAATGGGTTTGGTGAATTTTGCGCATGGAGGAGGATTAGTGGATGTAGATAGGTTAGAGAAACTCATTTATCTAAGAATGCATGTTTAAATTTTCACAAGGTTATTCACCTTTTGGGGTGTTAAAACTACAATAGATTGCAATGCAATTGCTGTAGTAAACAATCCTAAGAGAATGGTGAATATTACTGGAAACTTGTTAGCCCTGTAGCTTACTCTTAATTTGTCAGAATTCCATTTTGTGAAACGTGTGCCGGGTTTGTTTACTTTATCGAATGTGCACTTTGCTGAATACACAGTTTGTGAAAATTGGATTAGGTCAAAAGATGGAATTATGATATTGGGATGTAACTGTGTTTTTTAGGGTTTAATGCTGAAACTTTTGCATGTATGAAGATTTTACCATTAGTGGGTAGGAGTGTGTGCGCTTGCTAGGGATAGCGTACGAGTAAAGGAAGGGGAGCCATGGTGGGAGTGTATGTGTGAGTATTTGTGGGTTAGGGTTAGAGTAAGCACTAAGTAAAAGGGATAGATGTAGTGTTGTGCATATGTGTTGTTTTATGTGCAGTCTGAGATGCCGAGTAGTGGTAGTGTCGTGGGTAGTGTATTTCAAAGGTAAGGTGTAGAGCTGGGGTGAGGGACAGGATCAGGGTTCATACGCATAAGTTAAGTAGGCAGATTTCACTTCCCTGCTCCAGTTTGGTAGTGCATGCTAAACCTAACCATGTCCCAGCCCGTAACCCCAGCCCTACACCTTACTGTAGCAAACCCCCTCCTGTAATACTACGATTATTTAGACAAATTATGTCTGAAGTTAGTATTTGGGTTTATGGATCAGAAGAGAAAACTGATTGTTTTGCTTTTTCAGTGTGTTGCCTTTTGACATTTTACATTTTTAGTCTTTTGATTGTCCACTTTGCTATAATCACTCATTTATAATTAGATCTTTCAGCATTTCAGTAAATCAGCATAGATCCAGCCTGCATCTATTCACGATTTTTAAATGTGCAGCAAGTTCATGCATATACCTGATAGCAAAAAATCACATACAACTCAAATCCAGCATTTTTTCAGGTATGGCGAGGAAGAGAGATGAAAAGGGGAGCGTATTATTGGATGCACAAGGCAAAGGTAACATTAAGAAGTCAGAAGGGATCAGTAAGCATAAATGTTATGCTGCAGAAGGCTGCCAGGGATGGGGTAGGCAGAGCATGTGCATATAGTAGCTGGCCTTATCAGTACATCACAACAGCTTTGAGCAAGGAAGCAGCTTAATCCATTTATTGGCTGTGAAAATAAATAAAAATTGGTCTAAATATTAAATGGCATCTCTATAAGTACATGGCAAGCTTGTTGCTTGTCAGTCTGTGCAGCAAGAGTCACACTATCTCAGTAAATCCAAGCCATATTCCTATGGGCAGAGAAAGCAAAAGTACATTGTCTTACCTATAACCTGACCATCCAGGCACTGGCAAACGTAAGCAGAAAATGCAGCGCTTATAGGAGTAGAAGGTCGTAGCTTGCCAAAAAGTAGGAACTCACCAAAAGCAAGACTTCAGGAACAGTAACCAGCTGTCAGGCAGTGAATAGAGGACTTCTGGGAGTCAGACAGCTCTTGTGTTAAATACTTTGAGAGCGACTGCAGGTACCTAGCACTCTATCAGAAGGGTCAGCAATTCTAGGTGGTAAAATTCCCACTGTTGGGCTGCTAGTTTTTCTTCTAGGATAAGCCACATGTGAGGGACGAAATCTGTGAATACTTAGCACTATATCAGAAGGGTCAGTGATTCCAGCTAAAAAAAAAGAATCAGTGTTAGCCCCCGTTGGGCTCACATTTCCTCCCTTGTGAAAATATGGGGTGAGCTGGATATGAGTGAGGAAACCTGCGAGTAACTGATACTGTATTAGAAGGATCAGCAATTCCAGATAATAAAAATGGTCCACAATTGGGCAACTACTGGGATCGTAATTTCTCCCTTTGAAAATAGAGGGTGGTCCAGACAAAACCCAGGAATACCAAGGTAATCATAAAGAAAGTTATCAGTGTACTCCAGTATCTTATAAATCAAAGGTTCAAAATACTATTAAGTGAATGCAGTAGGAACTCACTATATTTAGTTTGTATCCCAAACCCAGGGCAAAGAGAGATTGAGCATACCACACATTTGTTTGCTCTAGCCCTTACTAGAGAATTTGACTATCACAATGGGGTTTGATACTTGCCTCCCCTCAGCATGAGGGATAGTGTCAAATGTCTTGCTGAGGTCCAGGAAGGTAGCACAGACCATATCCCCCTTATCAGTGACCTCAGTAATCTTTTCAAAAAACTCAACCAAGTTGGACAAGCAACGATCTACCTTTTACAAAGGCAGGCTGATGTGGAATCATAATGTCATTTTTATTAGTTTAGCTGTAATATGTTCCTTAGCCTTGAAAATAATATGAATCAGACTGATAGGCTTGTAGTTTCCAGCGTGAGTGGTGGGACCACCTTTATACAAGGGCACCACAACAGCTTTTATCCTCATATCAATGAGGACTCGGATGGTTGTGTTGATAGTGCACTTTTGCTGATAGGAATTAAGCACTTTTCAGCATGTAGCCAGAGAGATTGCCAAGATCTGTGGAAATGGTATTTTTAATTTTGAAAGGTGCCAAAATGATTTAGTCAAAGTAGTTTCAGGAGGGGAAGGATCATGGGGGAATTAAAGGGTGGGTGGGGTAAAGTTGGAAACAATTTCTCCACTAGAGTATTACCAGTGTCCTTTGAGTCATAGATACAGTTACAGATATGCTCACTACAGAAGACTTGTTGACTGCTTCTACATTTCTTCATATAGCTGAAGAATGCCTTATAGTTATCTTTTGAATTAGTTACAACCCTAATTTGCTTTTACACTTTTCTTCCAAGACACTTCATTCTTTCATATTAATCTGTTTTTATATGCTTGTTAACCAAGTAAGTAAACTGGTCTTTAGACACTTTTCAGACATGAATCATGTACAAGGGCATTTACAGAGAAAGTAACATAGCCAGATGTGTAGAGATATGTTGACATAGCTATTTATATTTTCTTCCATACATGAACTAAGCAAGGAACATGTATAACTGTTGACAGTTAACCCTGGTTAGTAATTTATAATTGGTAGTTGAGTACTATATACAGTTTTGATGTACTGTTTACGTACTTAAAAACAAAGATGAAAGTATAAAGTACATTCTACAGTATTGTTAAGATTGGCATCTGCATGTTTGTTTTGTGTTTTACAGAGTTTGTAGCTTTAACCCTTGTCAATAAAGTAGGTGTTTCAGTAGTTATGTCTGAGGGGAGTTATCTGGTAAGCTCCAAACTTCAGATCATCTGATGTTAGGATGAGATGGTTCCTCTTTGCAGGTACAGTTTTACTAAAAGTGTTCTCCATAGTAGCAATGCTGTAGGGAGGTCTGTGAAAAGTGAGTATGTTGTTGACATGATTTGACAAAAACTGTAGGGGGATTCAATAAAGTCTACACGGATTCATTTCCGTGTAGGCATAGTGGCATGGAGCTTACACAGAAGTAAGCAGCTATGTGATCCAGTAAACAGAGCTGAGGGGAGTGCACATGCCAACACAGAAGTGTCTGTGACATGCAAAACACCTTATAAGCAGGTGAATTACATGCAAATGAGGGTGTAGAGCAATCCAGCAAACAGGCAGTCGTGCAGATCCTGTGTTGGTGTCAGAAGTTCACACAGAAAAATCCCATGTACATGAAATTAAAAAGTAAACAGGAGCTGTAAAAACCCTGTTAGAAGGTCAGAAATAGCAAAGCAGACACATATATGTGCAAAACTATGCCCTGTGTGTCCAAAAAGTAATGAATCACATTTTAAAATATTTTTTAATACCCATATTATGTTTGTGTCTCATACAGCAGTGTGCAAACCTACTGTTATGCAAACAAATATTTAAAGTGTAAAAACAAAAAAATACAATATGTGACAATAATGCATTATAGAGTATGTACAGTGGTAGATGACTGTGGTTGCTAAGGAGGCAGGTCCTGGAATAATGTAGCATCCATGTGGTGCACGGATCTGTATGCAAACGAGCTGGGGTTACTGAGTAGCAAAAATGGGTATCTGTGCCTGCAGATCAAACCCATATAGCCCCAGAACCATGTTGGTGTCCACAGAAGAGGTAGCTGACATCAAAAAGGGTTGTGTCTCTAGTTCTTCAAGCACATTGGAGCACAGCAGTGCCCATTTGCACGTCACATCACTGAGGTGAGCAGAGGGGGTATGTCCAATGCTGCTAAGCTGTGTTTAGTTTTGGGGCACGTGTTTAAGCTGGTTTGAGCTGTGCTGAGCATGCCCGTCCATGTGGGTGTGTCTGTTGACTGCTGAGCATTCTTTATACCTGTGCCACAGTGCTTAGCAAGGAAGGTTGTCAAAAAAAGAAAAAAAAAGCGGCTGAGAAAGCCAATCATATATAAATTACTGATGACCCCTGTTCCACCTAAACTGGTCCATTTCAATGCCTCAGTGATGTACTTGGCAGGTGGAATGTGTCATCATTAGCCAATCACAGAGGCTGCATCTGCAGCAGAGCACTATAAAGTATGCATACACCTTACAATCTGACCCCCCCCCCATACTCTGCACCATTGGAGTACAGACTTGGGGAATTTTAACTAAGAGAATGCTAGGGACTGCTGCAGCTATGCTACATCTATATGTGCTAGATGCCGAGGTCACTGCTGATGCTGCTGCTGACAGTAGGCCTAGACTGAAAAGGATAGGAGTGTTCAGGCCCAGGGTAACCTTCCAGGGGCTGCATGAGCTGGAGATTGTAGAGCGCTACAGTGTGGACTGAGAAATCCTACAAGATCTCACTGAGCTCTACCGCCCTCAACTGAGAACCAGGGCCAACAGAGGGGAACCCATCCCAGTGGAAATAAAGGTATGCATAGCCCTTAGGATACTAGCTACAGGTACTTTTCAGAGACCAACTGGGGACATGATGGGGGTCTCACAGGCATCAACATCCATTGTACTCCATCAGTTCCTGGATGCCATGCAAACACATGCCAGTGAGTACATTTGTTTACCCCGCACCCCTGAGGAGAGGGCCAGCAGTATGCATCTCTTCTGCCATGTAGCACACTACCCTGAAGTACTGGGTGCCATAGACTGCACTCATGTCCACATCAAAGCACTGGCCGGTGAGGAGAGTAGAGTCTACGTCAACCGCAAAGGTATCACTCCATCAACTGCCAGGTCATGTGCAATGCCCAGGGCATTATCATGAATGTGTGTGCTGGTAGCCCTGTCAGTTATCGTGACTTCCATATCTGGCATGCATCACAGCTGTACCAGATGTTTGCCAGGGGGGACATCCCATGCGGCCATCTACTGGGGGTGCTGGGTATGCACTGGAACCGTGGATGATGACATCCATCAGAAATGCACACACAACTACAGAGGAACACCTTAATGAGGCACACACACAAACTAGGAACATCATAGAGAGTGTGTTTGGGCTGCTCAAGTCACTGTTCCAGTACCTCATTATATCTGGTGGAGCCCTGCAGTACTCTCCAGCCACATGTGCACAGATGTTCACAGTATGTGCCATGCTACACAATATAATCCTGTGGAAACAACTGTGGCAGGATCATCACAGGGAAGGGATGCACAGCCCCCAACCAGTGCCTAGGTCCACACAGCCACACCCACAGGGGGACTTGGAGGAGGAACCCCTTGAGACCATCCCTGTAGGCGGACGTAGGCATGCCCAGTATGCCTTGGCCTTGGCCAAGAGGCAATGCATAGCACATGTACTGACAACTTATTCCAGCTCGCATACATAGTAAAAAGCATGCCAGCCTCACCACACAACCTGTACCTAACCATGTATTAGCTGTGTACTGCGTGCATAAGAGTCGGCCCTGAAACACAGGTCTCTCAACCTCTGTCCTCACAAGGTAAGTCACTCTCCTAAACAACAAATGTACAGGGTACTAGACTATGGTAGCATATGTATGGACCTGCTGCATGTATGCAAGGGAATAGAGTGGGCTACTGGGCAAGATAGTATCTTGGGACAGCAGGTACTCTGTCCAATACCTGATTTCTTGTTTATGAATATAAGTGGGACAAAAGCCCAAAAATAGAGGCGTGTTAAATATTGCACTTACAAACATAAAGAATTGATAGAGCAATGGGTCATGCATTACAGTGAATTTCCTGAAGTGTCTGCAGTCTGAATCTGAAATGTCAGTCATTGTTTTCTAACTTCGGTCTTTCATGATTTGCCACTATTGTGCAAAAAAACACAGTGTTATGTAACACGGTCCACAGATATGAGGCAAATATCTGGACATTCTGTCGAAATCTGTACAGTTGATAGGTATGAGTCATATATTACGTTTAGCAAATAGCCGGGGAATGACTTGGGCAAAATATCAGGGAGGTGCTGGAGTGTGGAAACAGGTGCTGCAGCAGCCAATGGTCTGCAGCACACAAAATCCTGGACTGGAGTACAGTTAGGTCTGGCCTGGAGTCACCTTGTTAGTACTGACAGTCACACTGAGCATGCTTCTACACTTAGGTAACATGAGCCCATGTCTCTTGCCTCTTCCGCCCAAAGAACAGTTATGTGGAAATATGTCTGTGCATACCGACAGCTGTGTATGTCCCGGCCATCCCTCACACATGATTACCCTTGCTATCAATGTGTGGCACACATATATCTAGATATATATATAGTTAAGATGACATCCCTGTTATACACCAGTGTGTGGAACACATATATCTAGATATATATATATATATATAGTTAAGATATATATATATATATATATATATATATATATATATATATATATATATAGTTAAGATGACATCCCTGTTATACACCTGTGTGTATGTATGTATGTATATATATATATATATATATATATATATGTGTGTGTGTGTGGTACGGGGGATGTATGAATGTCCCCACTTGCATGCAGAATGCTGGGGTTATCTGCACCTACACATCACAACAGTTGTCTGATGGCAACAGACCAAGGCCACAAAAGGACAGAATCTACACGCCCACAGAACCGTGTGCCTATGGAATGTCACTCTCTAGACAGACAATGGTGAGCAGGTGGTGTAATGGGCAATGGGTGTCACGCAGGCCTTGGACGGGCCATATTGTCCATGGCCAGTTGTCCACCTATCAAGCTGCAACTAGCCAGACATGGCCATACTGGGAGCTGTATACACATAGCAGAGGTAGTAAGAGGTATCCCACTCCTGTGACACTAATGACAATAACAGCAGCACTCTGGAGCACTCTGCAATCCACACATGCTGTGTAATACAAGGCCACTTTGCATAGGCCACAAGTACTGTGCCTGCATCCACAAATACAACAGACATAACCTGTGATGCATGCAATGAGTACTATGAGCTATACTGTGTACAGCTAGATAGGTAGGGGTTCTAATCTCACAACAGGTAACTCTCCAAGTGTCTGTGTGTGTATACAGATATATCCCCTGCAGTAGTGCAGACATGCCCATCTGAACTATGTCTGTGCAATGGTTATTCATTTTATGGCCCTGTGACTAGCTGCTACCCTCAGCAGTGGCCTCCTTTACAAAGCCTGCTGATGTCATTCACCTTAACAGCACTGGCTGACAGTCTAATTTCAAGTAATTTCCATGGCGCATTCAATAAGTACTGCAAGCTGTAGTGTTTACTACTAGATATGCAGGGATTCTAATATCATAACAGCCAACTGTGGGTGTGTGTGTGCGTGCGTGTGTGTGTCTGTCTCTGTGTGTGTCTGTGTGTAAGTATCACTCCTTGCAGCAGTACAGACATGCCTATCTCTGAGCAATGATACATTTTAAGGCCCTGTGACTACCTGATGGCCTGTACCTCCTTTACAAAGCCTGCTGATGTCATCCAACTTAACAGTGCTGGCTAACAGTCTAATTTCAAGTAATCTCTGCGGTGCATGCGATAAGTACTGCAATCTGTAGTGTGTAATACTAGCTAGGTAGGGGTTCTAATCTCACATCAGCCAACTGTGTGTGTGTGTGTGTGTGTGTGTGTGTGTCTAAATGTATCCATCTGTAGCACTATAGACAAGCCCATTTGGGCAATCTCCGTGCAATGGTTATGCATTTTATGGGGATAAGACTAGCGGCTGGCCTCTAAATGCCTTTCTTTCCAAGGCCTGCTGATGTCATCCACCTTAAGAGTATTAGTTGACAGCCCAAAATCAGATAAACTCCGTGGTGCATGTGATAACTACTGTGAACTATAGTGTGTAATAGTAGATAGGTAGGAGTTCTAGTCTCCAACCAGCCAAGTGTGTATGTGTGTGTGTGTGTGTGTGTGTGTGTGTGGTTACAGATATATCCCTAATATCACTATGGACATGCCCATATGGGCTATTTCTGTGCAATGGTTATGCATTTTACAGCCCTGTGACAAGCTCCAGGTCCTATATAGGCATCACTGATGTCTGCCACCATCTAGGTTTATACGGTCAGAAAACCCAGGTGACATGTATGAAGGGTAGCAGACCTTCTCACAAAGTATGAATGCATAATTATGCCGGCTGCCCCCATTGTCCTAGACATGGCCTTCTACACATATGCACCTAGGGAACCATGCACAAATACTGCCATACCTTTCTGACATCATATTTCTGCTGTGCTGCCATGCCATCCTGTGCTGCTGTACTGCCACCATGTGTCCATAGAATAACCACTCAAACCCTGGAACAAAAACATACATAGGTCCGTGATACACTTGTCATTCTTTCACACTGCCAACAGTCTAACATCATGCACCTAAGGTACACAAGGTTTGCTGTGTAGTCATGACACATGCTGGCACACAGTACCTGTCGTGGCCCACAACACCTGCAATGGTATTACAGTACTGCACTACACAACTACATTAAAAGTAATATAGTCACCCTGTACATCAGATACATATTTGTATGTCCTTGCATCAATGGCACAGATGGCAGGGATGTGGCACAGGTTTCATCACATGCACAGGGTATGGTGTGGAGTGCCAGAGGCCTAGGCTGTGCCATACAGTTAGCAGCATGTGTGCAAGTCAGGAACGGGTGCTGGTCAGATGTGCCATGGAGAAGTGCCATGTGTGTCTGTTTGTGGACCTGCATCTGACAGTGATGTTTGAGGATGTGCATGTACACAGTCAAGCCCAGTGCTAGCTGTACACGTGTGTATGTTGGACAGCTGTGGACCATGCATGGCAGAGTGGAAAGTTCACCGTCTCTTGCCACAAACACAGGAACTTGCTCTGTCGGGACTGGCACTGGTACCACCACACCCAAGGTTGAATGCAGTGCTAGTACTTTGCTATGACTGCTGTCTGCTGGGCCCGTGTCCCCCATGGGGACCACTCAGCACCATGTGCCCATGGCCTGCCACATCATGGTGTGGACAGCACACTTCCTTTTGTAGCACTGGAGGTACTGCCATTATGGGAGCATGAGTGTGCATGGTCACGTGGTCTTTCAGCAGATGGTGTTGTTGACGTACGTCCACATGCCGATGCCCTACCCCAACCAGATGTTCCAGCATAAACAATGTGCGGACAAAGACAGACACTGTCTCAGCCCACTGTCTGTCCACTACATCAGTGAAATGATCCATGGCATCACCAATGCAGTGGAGGCAGTCATGGATGTCAGACTGTGCTGCATCCATGATCTTGAGCATCCGTTTGGTGTTGAGTTTGGTACGTTCTTGTGTCTCCGTGACGGCCCGACACATGTGCCGAGTGACACATGATGTGACACTTGTGACAGGAGGTGGATTGGCAGCAGTCTCCCATCGAGCACCCCTGTCAATCTGCCTGTGTGGGACCTTGTTAGCTGTCTGACTATGGCCAATGTCTATACTCACTGATGCCATACTTGTGACAATGTCCTGTTCAGTGTTGACACCATGTGACTGTCCAATATCTGTGGCCTCTGGGACTGGGTATGTGTGGACATACTGACTGTGTGTGGGGACAATGGGGGCAGAAGAGGGATATCAGCCTCTGGGGCAGATTCAGCCTCCAATAACCCCACCTGTACCTCACTATGGTCGCCATCATCATCAAAGCCCGATAGGATGCTGACATCAGGTTATAAGGGGACAGACTCCAACCACCCTGTTCACCTGTGAGGTGGAAGACAAACTGAGTACATTATTACCTGCACTATGATGTATTATAAGCCACACAGACTCGTACAGATGCAGAGCCACAACTGCCTTACCAGTCACACATCTCATCATTGATCTCATGCACAACACACAAACACACAACATACACAAAGAAGACAGGCCTTTTCTAACATGCACTTCAGCTACATCCAGTGAATGCTGGTAGTATACTACACCTGTGGGGTATGCAGTATGACAGTGTATGTGATAGAACTACACATAATACCCGGTACACCTTTCCTGAGAATGATATGCCTGCTGTAGTATGACTGCTGCAGGTATGTACCATCTCCCTATAGTGAGTGAACAGGCATCCTGGAGTCATTGCCTCCTGTATAGCAGGCTGCATACTTCTTCAAGACTATAACTGCAAACGTGTTAGTGTTTGTACAGATACACAGCTTTGATTATCCATTGTATGCACTGTAGTCAACTGCTTCGATATGGAGCATGCAACTGTTCCATCAACTGCTCCGATATGGAACATACAACTACTCTACTCTGGCTAAGCATAACAGTTGTGCCTTGGGCTAAATGGCAGTCCTTAACGTTCATATGATATATATAATCCATAAAACAACAATATCACACTTACCAGGTACAAGACAACAGACTCAGGCCACACCTGATGTACCTATGAAAATGTGAGGGAGAGGTATTCTCAGCAATACCAAATGTTGCACTGTTAGACGGTAATGTGTGTATATATCTACAGGTACAGTAGCTAATGTGATGCTGCCTAGATTGCTGAAATTCTGGGCATGTGTGCATAACTGTGCATTAAAACACCCCCCCCCCTGCCACTGCAGATAGACCTGACACCCTTGTACCGGTATGCAGAGTCTGCCACAGTGACTGATACAGTATTACGCAGGTGAACAAAGTAAGCTTACCTGGATGCTCATCTGATGTGGATGCTGTTGCACCCACCTCCAGGATGTTTGGGGTGATGGATGCCTGGGAACTGGTGGTTGATTCTAGGTTTGCCAGGAATTCCTCTGTGGCTGAGTGTTTGTTCTGTTGCAGGCCCTCCACCGGTGGCAGCATGATCCCTGGCCACAGCAGCTGCCCTTTGACGTGCAGCATTGAGCATATCTGTGACCATATGTCAGACCTGCTTGTAGGTCCTGTCCTCATGTCCACCTTGGTTATCCTCCCTGACAAGGTCACCACACAATGTTGCATGCTGGTCGCGATGTTGGTGACCTCTTGAAAGCACAATGTAATGATGTAGTCTGAGGCCATCCAGTATAACAGCATTCTCAGCAGCTGTGAATGGGGGATGCCTCCTGTGATACATTATTCCTGAAAGGCAACAAGAAGGGACACATTACAGGACCAGATATGTGGACATCCACTATGCACAGACCCTGCATAACCAATACGGCCTGCACTCTCCACCACTCCCTCACACATCATTTCCCACAGTCTATCTACACACTATATGTCTGGCTATCACCAAGATAACAGCAGTACTGGGTATGTCCCTTTTTGCCATGACAGATTCTGCTCTATGCCTCTACACCCATCACTGCAGTCTACTGTGGCGTGTCTCCTATGGGTAAGCTCCCACTAATATGTCATACAGCCGCTGTCAGAAAATAGCTGTGTGATATTACAACAACTATATGGGGACAGTCCAGCAACAGCAGTGTGCCACAAAGACAGCAGTGCAAACCTGCTGTAGTATATGTTCCCTGTAGGTATCCCACCTCCCCACTACACAGATGATTGTGGACTGTGAACATGTGCCTCATGAATGTGTTCCTTTTGCACAAACATGTGGATGTCTGACAAATAGTTGGCCATTCATTGATGGTTATTAACTGACCATAGGGAATCTGGCTGTTACACTCCAGACCCCTCAGAAAACACGTATGCTACAGTAATATCTGTTAGTGTATTCATAGTTTTACTTTGTATGGCCAGTATGTATCCCCTATCACTGAGCTTGGGCCTGTGTCCCCCCATTACTTATGGCTATGACCGAATCCGTGCTGTAGGGGATTGACTGGTGTGTTAGCCATAGCTCTCAACCAATGAGGGACAGATGTCAACAAAACAGTGACCTAGCCAGGGTACATCAGGGACAGTCAGGGGACACCTATAGAATGTCAGCACTGTTTGTGTGGCATTGACAGACTGAGAGGTTGTGCATGACAAAACATTGTTTGATGTTACAGAAGTATACACCCTTACTTAGTGTCACTATCTCTAACACAGATTTTACTAGCTTTCCTACAACAGCCGACCATTGTTAGAGCCAGTAATGGGCAGAGCTGGGATTTGACTCTAAGCAGGGACAGTTGAGAGGCATTCATGCAGCTGTTGGGCAGCAGAGTATCACCAACATGTCACTACCATAGATGTACAACAGGCCTACTGCTGTAATCCCTGTTCCCCATACCTCCATCCTACAATCTGCATCCCATTATATGGGGAAATCTATTACATACCTGGTAGAGTGAAGTACTCCTTTTTTGAAGTGTTCCTCTGCAAATAGCTTGCAAAACTGTTGTCTGTGTGACCAAAACAATATACAGACCTGCTCCCCATAGGCAGTTGATTGACTTTTGTAGGTAATGCTCATTAACAGGTTATTGCCTGTGCACCATCTGTGGCTCAGACTTGCTAATTGCATCCAGAACAGCTGGGTTGCACTTTCATTAGCCAATGAGATGGCACCACAGTGCAATATTTAAGGCCTTCATGTAGGCCTTGGCCCCTTTCTTAGTCTTTGAGGTGGACATTAGTGAGGTGTGAAGACTACAGCATCAGAGAGGGTAGGTATAAATACTGTCCGCTGTTGAGATTTCTGAGGTATGTCCACAGTTTTGCATGTTATGATTGGCCATTGTCCCATGACATTGTGATTCTCTAGCAGTTCAGTGGTAATCATTGTGGGTTGAGGTCAATAAGGAGAGGGAGACATGTGAATGTCAGACATCATACACATCAGACTATGCATGCTGATGTAGTAGCTGCTATTCTGTCAGCCCACTGTCTTTGTAGGGGCAAACTGTGAAACATGTCCCTGTCACTCGACCTTTGCACCCCCCACCGTAGGGGGTTGTGAAGTATGGTAGGTCTGTAGCAGGTAGCTTAACATACAGCTGCGTATGTTCCAGTCTGCAGCTAGGACACAAAGGGGGGAGTGTGAACTCTTGAGAGGACGGCAAATTGTACATGTAACTGAGGCAGCAGTGTCAGCTGTGTCATCACAGCAGAGCCAGGGTAAGGGTACACTTTACAGTCCATTTGAGGCATGTGCATAAGGTACATCTGTTATGTAACAGTGCCAATCTCAGAGTAGTAGGCGGCATATAGTTTGGTTATACAAATATGTGCAGTGTGTCCTTACCTACAGGCCTTAATGTGGTAGCAGCAACCTGTGTGGCTTAAAATTGCATGACTCAGTTATTACTTGCTGTGCTCACAAGAATGTAACTGATGTGCAACACACTGGATTCTGACCTAGGACTGTGGGTGGTAAAATATACGGGTCTATATTAGCAGACCGAAAACTGTAGTGAGCAAACCACAGTTGAGTGACACATAAAGAGCGAAAGCTGGAAACATCGAAACCAGTAAACAAAACAAGTAAAACACGTAAAGTGTTACTAAGTGTTTTATGCAGGGGCCAAGCCCCCTGCGCCCCACGCTCCCGCTACTTAAATATACCAACTCTGAGATCGCACTCCATTGAAGTAAAGGGAAGAATTCCCTAAGGCGATCTCCGTTCATTCTTTCAATATTCCCCACATTCTTTCATTTTGTGTCGCTCGAACGGAATTCGTGCAGTGCAGTTTTCATTCGAGTAATATAGACCCAAATATACTACAAGGCATTTAACATACTGAGCTACTGAGTCAGTGCTGTAGCAGGTGAATTTGCAAGATATGTGTGCATACATACAGTCTGTGATGCATGTTGTACCATTGTTATGTGCATGGCTTTCAAAGCCAGTTATTGAGCAGCAGAGTCTCAGTTGTACACATGTACTTTGCCATTACTGCCTTAGCAGGTGTGTGTAAAGATGTTGCTGATAAAAGAGAACAATTACTTGCTATCATACCTCTGAACCTGTTAAAATAAGAAATCTGGGTAAAGCCATAAATAAAAATGGACAAAGGCCCATAAATAGGGACAATCTGTAAATATTGCTCTTACAAACTATAATGTTGATAGATTAAGAGGTTTTGCATTAGGATGTTTTTTCTGAAGGGAATGTGTGAAACTGAAATGTCTGTCGTGATTTTCTCTTCAATGTTTAATGACTTGCCACTACTTTGCCAGAAAACAACAATTTTATGAAAACCGGGCCAAAAATAGGGGGCAAAACTCTGGACATTCTGCAACAATCTGTACAGTTGACAGGTATGCCTGCTATCCCAGGCCTCACGTACATCCATTATTATTTATTTGGCTGTGTACTGGTGTAGTGTTTGCATCATAGTCCCAGGTACACTCCCATTTTTCCCATTATATGTACTTGCAGTGTGTCAGTGGCAATCAGTATATTTTGCTGGAAACACTTGTTTTAATTCAGAGCTGAGTGGCCTAGTGGGCTAATGCACTATGCTGTAGTTGACAGGGGCCTGAGTTTGAGCTGTGGCAGGGGTGGTTGATTTGCAGATGGGCCTAACACTGTGAGAAAAACATAAGATCATTAAGGCACTTTTAAGCACATTTATGTAGGTTTGCACGGGTTTGCTCAGCAAGCCATGTAGCTCCACACGAACCTGGGCTAAACATTAATAAAGAAAAGAAAAAGGGGGTGACAGGACAGTGGTGAAATTGGGGCAAGCAGGGGGAAAAACATACTGAAAGGCAGGTAGAGTTGTGCAGGAAGGGTGTAGAAAAGGACCATAGCTTTCCATTTCTTGTACAGCAACAGCTGTGCAGTTTTTATAGATTTTGTACATAAATTTAAACCCTCATAACCCAGAGAGAAGGGTGAGGACAACATAAATGTGTTGTCAAGCCAATTGGACCTAATTAGTTGTGTCCAGTGGATACGTGCAAAATGGAGAGCTATGCATGGGACGATATTTATTTTTTGAGACAGGTGCCCAGTTTTTTTTTTCTTAAGGAGAGAGTGGAATGTTGGGGAGGGGATGTAGGTACATGTGGGGAAGTAATTTGGGTAGGAGAGGTTGCATTTGCAGACAGACAAGACAGCATACAGAGGTGGCGTGTGACACATGAGGGGAGTAAACACCTTAGAATCAGAGATGGATGTGTCCCCAGATGGCAGCAGTGTGACTGAGCTCCCCACCCATGGGCAGTCAACATTGCTCCTTCACTGGCCCGAAGGTGGCTGTGTTGGCAGCTGGGAGCCAGGGCCACCAGGCCCCACCAGGTTGTCAAGTCTGCCCTCAGTCCTGCGCAGGTATTGTTCATAACTACTATGCAAAATCATGTGCACCATGGCTGGTAGTTGATCCTGGGTGAATACCGCCCCTCCACCACTGCTACTGGGGGGATGGGCCCTGTCCACTGAGGTGGTTCCACCTGAAGTTGCTACAGGACAAGCAGAGGGGGCACCACCGGCTTGGGTCCCAGACATGCTAAGACCAGTGCCATGGCTGGCTGAGGCTGAGACAGGGTAGGCAGATCAACAGGAACTGGCCTACCCTGACGTGCTAGGGTGAGAGAGGTATAACAATGTGTGTAGGTTAGTGATGAACAAAATATTTTGTTAGTTATAACAGCATGCCAGAACAGTGGAAATAACCCATTAACATATCAATGCATATTATATGCAACACAACAGTAAATAACATAATAGTCAGTATATTAGCATTATGACATAAAGCCAACAAAATCAACAAAACACTGCAAGATATATTAATATGCAACCACTGTAATACATAACAGTAATAAAACACATGCCCCAAAATAGAGTTTTGAGAACAATATATGTTAATAGTAAACCATAACCAATGTATAACAATAATAAATTTAGATGAAGATAAGGGGTGGGGAGAGAGAGAAATACAGTCCATTACTACCGGTATAGGCTATATAATTTACAATAGTACTGCTGTATACTCTACAGGTCTATCCTTCCTTTATGTTTAACAGTGCCCTATAGCTGCTGTAGCATATACATACCTCTCAAGCTATCCGCATGGGACAGTTTGGGCCAAGCAGTGACACCTGCAGGTTCACTTCTACAGAGAACACTTACACATCAGGTGGACCTATATAACTATCAAGGTGTACTGTGGACTGATGTAGTGTGAATATGCTATTACATGTGTGACATGTGTGACAGAGGGATTAAGCAACAGTAATTACAGTCCGTGACAGCATGACATTTGAGAGACATGTATGTGTACAGTACAGAGAGTAAACAACTATCATGCCGTCCTTGGCAGGCATGGGGATAGAACTTCAGCAAATTTTCACAGACTCTCCAGGCATACAGCCATACCAAGGTTGCACATTTTATTTTGTTTTATTACTGTTGTACTTTGTGTTTTTATTTTATGAAGTCTTATCACATTCCTGGTCAGTGCTCTTAATATTCTGTTACATCTGAACACACAAACTGTTTACTGATAATAAGGACTACTTCACAGATTTACCTGCATTTCCTGTGGAGAGAACATCTGTCATTAATACAAAACTGATTCAGTAATATTTATTACAACATGGCACTGGCTTCGAACCATGGTCTGTGTGTGGCAGAATGCACTTGACACAGAGCATTTAACAGATTGAGCTACTGCGCCACTACTGATTGACTGATATTTGCCTAGAGCTCACCTGGAAACAAATATGACCAGGTAATAGTACTACAGTTTTATACTAGACTGCAGTGACAGTAGAACACACGTGCATGAGATTCATGCATAACAGAGATACTAGGTAAATTATACATTACTACACAGATGTAGGTGTACACAATATACTGTTAGTGTGTGGAAATATCTGTGAAATCTACAAACCATATCAGATTATTAGGTTGGCTAGCTCCCCCATATACAGGTGCAGATAGTATGTTTGCAGTCTACAGCTATTACTCTGTCATATTTGCCTGCAGCACCATATCTCAGAGCATGAATGAATATAGCTAAAATGCAGTGGTTAACACAAGACAATCCTGATATACACAATATATCTTGGGTGCTAATGGTATTGCTTCAGATGTTACTGCAGAACAGGTATCATAATACATTTCTTGTACTACGGCTTTGAATCTACAATTACTGCATAACACTCTTTATTAGCTATACCCTGAGGTACGTAGTAGTATTCTTTTGTGTGTTTATTTCATAACAGTTGCCATAATTGATTTTGTGTAAGCAGATCTAATTATACACATGTGGCACAACACAGCTTTATTAGGGGTATCTTCATGCAGTTAATGGTATAGGTTCGAGTCTTTATTGCACAAACTTTGATATAATGCAGGTATTGCAATACAGCATGTTATTCCACAATTATTGCAGTAGAAACTTTTATTTCATTTACATTACCAGGGTTAATGATTTACTCTTCCCTGTTTATTGCACTATAATTGGCAGTAGTCACGTATTGCAGTACAGGCCTACGTCCACATTCATTGCAGTACATAAATCTTTACTGTGTGTACCTATTGGCAGTTAATGTTTTACTCTTTCTTGCTTATTTCACTGTAGATTACAATTTAATCTGTACTCACCAGACTCACAGTGCAACCTGGCCAAGTGACCAGCATGCGCCTCTAGGTTGAGAGCACTCACCTCTGCAGCTGTAGGGAGAGAAGCACACCATTATGCATACCTGTCTTATCATTCAGATTAGGTATTGGTAAAACAATGCTAACACTACTTACAAACTTGTGAGGCATTCCCAGCCTGAGCTTCCCAGACCCAGGTGTCCAGACGATCCCCCTTCCGACGCTTCAGGTCATCATAGTGGTGATGAACGTGCTTACCTGGGATACCTGTAGCACTTGTGACATTGGGTGCCAGCCAGTCCCACGCCTCTGCCTTGCACTGCCCCTGCAGCAGCTGGTCTTCATGGTCTTTCACCAGGAGTCCAACCATGACCCTGGACTCCTGAATGCCCCACCAATGCACTGGGAAGCGTGCACCCTCTCCAAGCCTGCCACAGTTCCTGCACAGTTCAAACTCCAATTTTTATGCTGTATTCCCACCTCTTGCTCTTATTATGGCCTGTTTTCCCACCTTACATGGCATTGGCCAATTTTTAAAAATTTGGCGCATCACTTGGTACTGCGCAAACCAGCACAGCTGAGCTGAGCAGTGCTTAAACTGACAATGTTTGGCAGTACTGAACAGTGTGCAAACCAGCTAAGCACAGCCAAGCGGTGTCAAGCACTGCCAAGCAGTGCCTAAACAGAGGTACTTTAAGCAGTGCTTAGCAAGGCTTAGCAAAGCTTAGCTGAGCACAGCAGATCATGATTTAAATATAATTTATATATCGAAAATAATTGCTTCATTTCCCTTCCATGTATTCACACCGTGCACCTACTGCACATAAGGCCATAACTCTAGCCACTTGGCTATGTGGATATGTGGAATGCTGCTATACTTTTACATATAACTCTGAGCCAAGTTTAAGCACTCCTAAGCACTGTGCTGTGCCACGGAAACCTGTTAAGCAATGCTTAAATTTGACCTTTGAATCAAAAATTTAATGTATCCAATTTCTATTTTTAGATGTCTGGCATGTGTCAATTGCTGTGTGCCACGCCGCACAAACTTTAAAAAAATATATATACATATACACACACACACACACACACACATATATATATATATATATATATATATATATATATATATATATATATATATATTAAATACATTGATGTCATGCGCTTGGACAGCGCAAGGGGTGTGTTACTCATCTGTGGACACAGTTAGTGACTCACTCCCTGCACTGATTCAATAACCGTGTTCCACAGCTCTCCTTCAGCAATGCGGCATCATTAATATGCATGACATGCTACCGAGGGGGATTGTATACATTATATGTGCGTTCAGAGGAGTTCAGAGCAGCAGTGGGGAGGGCTTGTTAAGCTGAGGTGTCCTGTCTGGTGGACCCCAGCCATAAATAAACTATACAATAGAAGGAGGAGGCTACTACATGA